>NC_133362.1:3221916-3254416 GCF_049309525.1 Garra rufa | reverse complement strand
TGCAGAATTTTTGACTAAAAGAGCTAAAGGAGAAACAATGCAGATTTATTTTTACAGCCTTCTTTGCCCATATTTACCAAAGATGCCAACCATTTTGCCCATGACAACTAACACATTTAATGAATGTGATTTTGAGAGTTTTTCTAACCTTATTGCCAAACTCAAAATGTAATTTTGCTCCTCAAGTAAATGCATCTTGATTTAAGGAATGGTTAGATATTTGTACTGGATAACAAGAAACAAACACTAACATGACTTCAGGGTCAAATCTGATGAGGAAAAGCCTATATTCTGATGTCAAACAAACAGATCAGTGTTGATCGAGCCACAGAAACACAATCGACTTACAAATGATGTATTTACACACTACAAACTATTTGTTTTCAAAGCTGTAAATAAAGCAAAGATTGAGATGGAGTATATTTTACAAGAAAATACTATTCCTGATTTTCTGTTTTTAAGTTCTCATTAATTTAAGACAATACTTGCTGTTTTGTTGTAATTGCTTGTGAAATTAAAAAAAAAAAACATATTATTGTTTTTATAAATATTCTGAATCAGTATTATTTTTATATCTTTATATCTTCATATATATATATATATATATATATATATATATATATATATATTAGTAATATTTCAAAATGTTATTACAATATAAAATAATGGTTTTTATTTTAATATGCTTTAAAATATAATTTATTTCTGTGATGCCAAGCTGAATTTTCATCAGCTGTTACTCCAGTCTTAAGTGTCACATGATCCTTCAGAAATCATTCTAATATACTGATTTATTATTATAATTAGGTTCTTTTTTTTTAGGATTCTTTGATGAATGACAAGTTGAAAAGAACAGCATTTATTCAAAATATAAATATTTTCTAACAATGTAAATCTATGCTATCACTTTTTATTAATTAAACACATCCTTGGTAAATAAAAGCACTAATTTCGTTCAACAAAAGAAAGAATAAAAATGTACTGACCCCAAACTTTTGAACAGTAGTGTATATTGTTAGAAAACCTTTCTATTTTAAATAAATGCTGTTCTTTTAAAACCTTTTATTCATCAACGAATTCTCAAAAAAAAAAAAGTATCACAGGTTCCAAAAAAATTAATATATTAATAATAAATCAGCATATTAGAATATTGATTTCTGAAGGATCATGTGACACTGAAGACTGGAGTAATGATGCTGAAAATTCAACTTTAATTACAGATATAAATTAAATTTTAATGCAGATTAATATAGAAAAACATTGTTTTACATCGTAATAATATTTCACAATATTACATTTTTTTTTCTGTATTTTTGATCAAATGAACAGCCTTAATGAGCAGAAGAAACTTCTTTAAAAACATTCTGAATCTTACTGATTCTTTATATATATATATAATTTAGATTTTAATTTTATTTAGATTTTAATATCTTAATTTTATTTTAAAGTTTTAGCAATATTGGTGTGTTTTAATTACAATTTATTTAGTTTGTTTATATAATTTTATGAACTTTTATTTCAGTTTTATTTCTAGTTATTTTAGTACATTATGTTGAAGCAAATGAAAATGAGAAATTTTTGTTTATTTTATATATAAAAAAATGCTTTTTATGGTTTTATTTTTTTTTTAGAGATGTAAGAATATTCAGACATTTGTGTTGGAAAACAAACATCTAAAGATCCTATCCCCAATATTTATGTTCATTTCAATCAACTACAATAACCTGCTGTAACACCTGGATTTCCCTCCTATAAGTCAAAAACATAATCTCCACTGAAATAAATAAACATTTACACTGTAAAAATCACAAACTTAATCTCTTGCTTTAGGTGAAGAAGTAACACCTGGATCTTTCAGAACATGAGAGACGTAGAGAATTGATTCACAGAACTGGCTGGAGAAATGACTGAAAGATGCTTTGATGAATAACAGCTGATGATTCAGATCGAGCAGCAGGTGGCGCTGCGACCATCATCCTCTTCATCATCTTCATTGTGTGTTTCCACATGAATCCTTCAGTGTCTGGCAGCCATTTTAAGGCCTAACAGATCAGGGTTATTATGAGACTAATCACCAAATATTCCCTCAGTTCTAGAACTCAGTGTCACATCAACAAACATCAAGAAAACACAGTGAATGACTGTCGAGTTTAGCTGATAACTGATGGGTTTTAATCACATGCGAGCTGCTGATGGATCAGTTTGTTTCAGGATTGTTTTTATTGTGTTTAATGCCTTGGAAAACAATTACGAACGTCTTTGTGTCACGTTTCTCAGAGTAAAAGCTGATTTGGATATTTGCATGACAAGGAAAACCTCCAGAGAATCTAAATATGAAATGTGACCCTGGAGCACAAAACTTTAAGAAGCACAGTTATATATTTGTAGCAATAGCCAAAAATACATTGTATGGGTCAAAAATATCAAAATTTCTTTTATGCCCAAAATCATTAGGATATTAAGTAAAGATCATGTTCCCTGAAGATATTTTGTAAATTTTCTACCGTAAATATATCAAAACTTAATTTCTGATTAGTAATATGCATTGCTAAAAACTTCATTTGGACAACTTTAAAGGTGATTTTCTCAGTATTTAGATTTTTTTGCACCTTTTAAATGGTTCTATCTCAGCCAAATATTTTCCTGTCCTAACAAACCATACTTAAATGCACTGCAAAAAAATGCTTTTATTTAGTTTCCAACCAAAATATCTACAAATTCTTAAATCAAGAAGGATTTTCTAAACAAATATAAACTATTGTCTTTTTTTCAGAAAGAAAAAAAACCTAGTCAAAATTAAGTATTTTTGGTCGAAACAAGCAAAATAATCTGCCAATGGGGTAAAAAATAATAATCTTGTTTTCTGTTTGAAATAAGAATTTTTTCTTACCCCATTGGAAGATTATTTTGCTTTTTTTTAATTTAGACTTGTTTTTTTTCTGAAAACAAGACAATAATTTTTACTTGTTTAGAAAATCCTTCTTGATTTAAGAATTTTTAGATATTTTTACTGGAAACAAGACAAAAATCCGTAAGAAAAGCAACAGTGAAAAACATGATGAACGTTCATATTTTACGAGCATTTTAATAAAACTTTTTTTAGTTATTTAACTCATCTTGTGAATTTGTACGTTTGCTGAGACTCTTCTGGCTGAAAATCATATTAGTGAATTTAAGCTATTAATATGTGAAAATACTTCGTTACAGATGATAATATATATATATTTAGGTGTTCGCAAAAAAATTAAATTTAACAAGTTATTTTACATACATAAAAAGCATATTAAATGCAGGTAAAGTGAAAATAAAAGGTCGAAATATGAGGAAATTTCATGGAAATGAAACATTATCATTCAGACCTGTACTTATTAACATATAAACAAAAGAATAAGTCATCAAATTAAATTTGATTATATTTTAAATGATTAAAAGCCTGCTCACAAATGGCTGAAACCTGGTGCTTTGAAGGTTTAAAATGACACTTAATTAGAATTAAAGGGCTAATTTGTGATCTTTTTAGTGTCATCTAATGATACTTGTTTTAAAAATGCATGATATTTTCGGTATATGTGACCCTGGACCACAAAACTAGTCGTAAGTAGCAGAGGTATATTTGTAGCAATAGCCAAAAATACATTGAATGGGTCTTTTATGCCAAAAATCATTAGGTTATTAAATAAAGATCATGTTGCATGAACATACTTTGTAAATTTCTTACTGTAAATATAATAAAACTTAATTTTTGATTAGTAATATACATTGCTAAGAGCTTCATTTGAACAACTTTAAAGGCGATTTTCTCAGTATTTTGAATTTTTTGCACCCTCAGAATAACTTTTGTGAAAATAAAATGTTAAAATATGATGGATATTTCCAACCTTTTATATATTAAAGAATAAGTGATCAAATTAAATTGTATTATATTTTATTTGATTTGAAATTACACTTAATTAGTATTAAAGGGCTGAACTGTGATCCTTAAATAGAGTCTTTTAATGTCATCTAATGATACTTGTTTTAAATATGCCTGTTGTTTTTGGGTATATGAACTATTGCTCCACTGAATAGCATTTTAGTCTGTGTGTGTGGTTTTTTTTTTATTAATCACTGTTAAAAAAAGTTTGACAGTCATTAGTTTTTGCTCAGAAAAAAAAGGAACAGAAAAAATGTTAGATGTCGAAAAAAAGTATAAGCATAAAAACAATAAGTGTAATACTGCTTTAAAATGTTGTTGCTTTTCCAAAAAAAAAATATGAAAAAGTTTTCTGTTTAATTTAATTGCCTTTCAGTTTTTGTTTTTCTGAGCAAAAAATAAATATCATACATTTCCCCCGATTTACAAAAGACATTCACTAAAATGTCATTCAGTGTAACAATCTGTCAGACATCAAACAACAAAAATCAATTTATGACATATTAAAAGATAAATTACCTTCACCCCAAATACTAATTAGTTGTAATTCTAGATTTGTAAAATTTGCCACTATCTCAGGTTTTGCCCATTTGTCATTAAGAATTTAATGACACAAGGGCAATAAAATGTAATAAGCATAAAAACAATAAATGTAATACTGCTTTTAAATTTTCCCCCCCCCAAAAAAAGTTTTTTCTTTAATTTAAAAAAAAAATTTTTTTTTTGTTCTTCTGAGCAAAAGATATATATCATAATTTTTTCCCTAATTTACAGAAGACACCCACTAAAATGTCATTCGGTGTCAATCCTGTCAGGCATATTTACAACAAAAATCTATTTTTTCATACAATGTTTTTTATGCTTATTACATTTCATTGTGTTTTAAATGAGTGAAAAAGTCTGACAAATGGGCAAAATCTAGGATAGTGGCATATAAAATAAAATGGAGAATTACAACTAATTTGTAATTGGGTTGAAAGCCATTCGTCTTTTAATATTGATTTTTGTTGTAAATATGTCTGACAAGATTTTTGCTCAGAAAAACTAAAACAAAAATGCAATTAAATTAAACAGAAAACTTTTTTATATTTTTTTTTTTTTTTTTTTTTGGAAAAGCAACAACATTTTAAAGCAGTATTACACTTTTTGTTTTTATTTTTTGTTTTTAAAGTCTTACTGACAAATGGGCAAAACCTGGGATAGTGGCAAATTTTACAAATGTAGAATTACAACTAATTAGTATTTGGAGTGGAAGTAATTCTACATTTTAATAAAATTTGACACTATCCCAGATTTTTCTCTTTTGTCAGATTTTTTACTCATTTAAAACACAATAAAATGTAATAAGCATACATTTCATTTCATTCATACATTTTCCCCTAATTTACAGAAGACACCTACTAAAATGTAATTCAGTTTAACAATCTTGTCAGGCATATTTACAACAAAAAAATAATATTTTTATCCTTATTACATTTTATTGTGCATTAAATTAGTAAACAATGCCAATTTAAAAAATGTAGAATTACAACTAATTAGTGTTTGAGTTTAAAGTAATTCTACATTTTATAAAATGTGCCACTATCCCAGATTTTTCCCTTTTGTCAGACTTTTTTACTCATTTAAAACACAATTAAATGTAATAAGCATAAAAACAATAAATGTAATACTACTTTAAAATTGCTGCTTTTCCACAAAAAATATATGAAAAAGTGTCGTCTTTAAATTAATAGCATTTTTATTTTTGCCTTTCTGAGCAAAAAATAAATATCATACAAAATTCACATAAGACACCA
Source organism: Garra rufa (assembly GCF_049309525.1). NCBI lineage: Eukaryota > Metazoa > Chordata > Actinopteri > Cypriniformes > Cyprinidae > Garra > Garra rufa. The sequence continues at coordinate 3,248,707 of NC_133362.1, read as the reverse complement.
ATAAAATGTCATTTGGTGTCAATCCTGTCAGGCATATTTACAACAAAAATCAATATTTTCATGCAATGTTTTTTATGCTTATTACATTTCATTGTGTTTTAAATGAGTAAAAAAGTCTTAGTGAGAAATTGGCAAAACCTAGAATAGTGGCAAATTTTTAAAATGTAGAATTACAACGAATTAGTATTTGGAGTGGAAGTAATTCTACGTTTTATAAAATTTGCCACTATCCCAGATTTTGCCCATTTGACTTTTTTTACTCATTTAAAACACAATAAAATGTAATATGCTCCCTTATTCTTTTATATATTTGAACAAGTCAGAATAAGCATGTTGTTTGAATTTCTACATCAAGTATATAATCTTGAGGTGTATGTGTGATGTAATGCGTAAGTTCACCTGTATGTGCTGTTAATAAGTGAATATGTGGATGTATGTGCTCTAGGTTCAAACAGTGTGTTTTTGGTGTTTGCTGCTGCTGTTCTCGTCTTTCTGTGGTGATGTCACTGCGGACGGATCCGGTGTAATCGCGTCGGTGGAGCTGATGGCGTCATTGCGCGTCCTGGCGGAGCCTCCCGAGCGCGTTGACGGATCGCAGTAGCAGCGAAGGCCGACGCGACCGTGGCTCCGGCGGCCGGGATCGAGCGACGCCAAGCCGGACACCCGAGCGAGGAGAACATGGAGGCTGTAGCCGAGGAGCTGCGGGCCGGCTCCCGGATCCCGGTGACCGTCGACCAGATCGTCAACGACACGCTGGTGGTGACGCTCACGTACCGGGAGAAGAGCTACACGGGCATCTTGCTGGACTGCAGCAGAAAGTGAGTCGCCTTTCTTTGTGTTTTCATGCAAAAACACACTTTTGTCAGGTTCGGGCCCAGCAGCAGGCCAGGAGAGAACAAGCAGGCCTTTCTCAGAGACAATAAGAAGAACAACCACCATCCTCACCATCACACTATATTATCGCGTAGATGCGAATAAATCGACTCTTTTGTGTCGGATCGTGTGCTTTTTAGTGCTTTGCAGCAGATTGCATGCTCTTTCTGCTTTAGCCATGTAGCACGGAGCTCTTTGATGTAACATTATAACATTGCAACATTGTATCATTGTATCATTTCCAGCTGAAACATTGATTGATGTTTTCACGCACATCCATCGAGCATTTGCCTCAGACTATTCATTTAATTGAGTTAAATCATCATTATTCTTCATGAAGGGTCAGATGCCATTGTTAAAGCTGACTATCTCAGATCCAGTTTAAAGGTCAAATATGGCTCAGCTATGTCTGTTTAATCCCTTCATCCGTCCAAATGCATTTTGGGAATAGCATTTAAATGGTTTCTCCTAAAATCACACAAGGCCTTTGATTATTTACATGCTTTTTTAATATTTCTAAGCAGATGTCATTGTCTAAACTAGTTCATCTCATTTCAGATTCCATAAAAACATTTTTTTTTAGGTTTGATGGGTTTTTAGTCAAATAATCGGACAAAGACAGGTGAGATGTCACTCATATGCTTCATAATGTTATGTTCCGTTATAAACAGCGTATGAACGACTCTGAGGTATTTATAGACGCTCTGCATCAGAATATTACAGAGACATCTAAGAAAAAATGAAATATTGCTTGCATTCTGAAACTCTGAAAATTTAAAAATGCAATTTGGGAAAGCCGTTTAAATAGTTTTCTTCTTAAAATCACACGAGGCCTTTGATTGTCTACATGCTTTTTTATATTTCTAAGGAGCTGTCATTGTCTAAACTAGCTCATCTCACTTCAAATTCCATAAAATCTGGACTCTGAGGTGTTTATAGACACTCTGCATCAGAATATTACATAGACATCTGAGAAAAAAAGAAAAATAGCCTGCCTTCTGGAACACAGTGTTTACATTAGTAAGTTGGTTTAAAGGTTAAATATTTTGACAGCTTCTGATACAAACCGTCTACATATGCTCGGTTTTAAAACTATGGAAACCCAAAGGTTTAATACCTACGTGTCAGTTCTCTCACCGTTTTTTATGCAACTTTTTGTTAAATCACTGGTTTGAAATGTGGTCAGATGCTGCGTTGTTCCTGTTATGTCATCATGAATCACGTCCTGCTGGTGTTCAGGAGTCGTGAGTCATCGCCACTCATTGGACATATTGTGCTACATTCAGAAAATCATATTAACTGCACATTTTCCATGTGAAAAGTGTACTAAGATGACCTAATGATTACATGGCGTGGAATACTTTGTCCCACAATGCTGTGCGCTTAACCTTTTATCTCCAGTGTGACGAATGATCCAGAGCTTGATCTTTTTATCTAGTGTTTAATTGAGAAGTTACACATTTTTGTTGATAACTCACAAAAGGAAAATAAAAGCCACATGCACTACGTTTTTTTTACGGTTACGGTTGAGAAAAAAGCTTGCATTATGAAATGTAAACTTGCAATTGCAAGAAAAAAAGTCAGAAATTTACTTTTTGTTTTTGTGAATTAACTTCCAAATGGAAAATAAGCTTCATGCATGTGAAGTGTTTTTTTTTTACTTCATGTCTACACTAATTGTACTAAAAAATAAGTATACAAAACATTTATAGATTTTTTTATTGTTCTAAAAAAGGTAATTGTCTTTTTTCTTACAATTCTGTCTTTTCTGCTTGCAATTCTATGGAAAAAAATATTTTGCGAGATATAAACTCAGAATTGCAAGACAATTCATAATTCTGTTTGTTTTCTTTTTCAGAATTAACTTCAAATGCAAAATAAGCTGTATGCTTAAAATATTTTGGAAAGTTGTAAAGAAAGATTATTCGAGTATGTTTTACTAGAAAATACTATTTACGTTTTTCTACTTCAAAATGTCATTTTCTAAACCAGTAAAGTGTCTACAAAAAAAATGTCTACTAAAAAGTTGAAAATAAACGTATATTAAACATTTATCATATTTTTTTTATTGTTATAAAAAAAAGGTAATTGACTTTTTTCCTCTGAATTGCAAGGAAGAATTCAGAATTTTACTTGTTTTATTTTTCTGAATAAACTTAAAAATGCAAAAAAAAGCTGTATGCATTGAAATATTATTGGAGTTTGTTTACTAGAAAATACTATTTCAGTCTTTCTACTTCAAAAATGTCATGTTTAATTCAATGCATGCTTAACATTTCACAAACAGTGCATTTTTAGTTCTGACTTTTTCGATTGCAGTTATGAGAAAAAAGTCTGAATTATGAAATATAAACTGGAAATTGCAAGAAAAATACAGAAATGTATTCATTTTGGGTTTTTTTAACTTTCAAATGGAAAATAAGCTTCATGCATTGTAAAAATGATTTTGTAAAATGTTTCAATGTTGAAAATAAAGATTATTAGAGAGTTTTACTAGAAAATACTATTTGTTTGTCTATACTTCAGAATGACATTTTCTAAACCAGAAAAGATTCAGTGGACTAAAATCAGCTGAAAATAAGTTATATGAAACGTTTATCCGATTTTTTTTATTGTTCTAAAACAATAAAAAAAAAGGTTATTGACTTTTGTCCTTGCAAATATAACAGGATTATTGGAGTATGTTTACTAGAAAATACTATTTCAGTCTTTCTACTTCAAAAACCTTGTTTAATTCAATGCATTATTGACGTTTCACAAACAATGCAATTTAAATTCTGTCTTTTTCTTGCAATTCTAACTTTTTCCCTTGCAGTTATGAGAAAAAAAGGTTGCAATATGAAATATAAACTTGCAATTGCAAGAAAAAATAACTTAATGCTGAATAAGCTGTATGCATTATGCTGTACGCATATAACAAGATGGAGTATGTATACTAGGAAATACTCTTTCAGTTGAATTCAAAACATCATGAATGTTTCACAAGCACTGCAATTTAAATTATGACTTTTCCTCTTGCAGTTAGGAGGAAAAAAGCTTGCATTATGACATATAAATTTGCAATTGCATCGAAAAAAAGCCATAAATGTACTCATTTTGTTTTTAGAATTAACTTCCAAATGGAAAATAAGATTCATGCATTGTAAAAAATGATTTTGTAAAATGTTTTGTTGTTAAAAAAATAAAGATTATTGCAGAGTTTCACAAACAAAAAATACTATTTATTTTTTTTCTACTTGTAATGTGTTTCTTGGCATTTCGTAAGAAGTTTCTACACTTTTTTTTTTTTTTTCCCCCAGTGTAGTGAAATAAGTATACACTCTTAAAAATGGTTCCAAAAGTATCTTTTGTACCTTTTTTTTGGTTCCCCAAAGAACCTTTCAGTAAACACTTGTTAAAAAGAACCATTTTGAAGAATATTTAAAAAATCTAAAGAACCTTTTCTGCATTTGACAGGTTCATAGAACCATCAATCCCAATAAGAGCCTTTATTTTTAAGAATGTAATAACATCTGTATCATAGAATAATTTCTTCATTCTGAAAAAAATAGTCAGCTAGTTTTCTATTCTGAACGGCCTAGGAGTGTTCAAATAGCATCTAGTCGTTCATCATGGTCTGTCATGAGCATTTCAGCTGTTATAAATATACAGATTATGCAATGAAATGTTTTCTTACACCTACATGGGATCCTGCCGCTGTAGTTCGTGTGGCCCTTTAGGACGGGCGCTTCAGGGGTGGGCGTTTTATTTTTCATCAAACATCTCAAATGATTGGTGTTTATTGCCTGAGGGCTTCTGCCTCTTTTACCCGCAGGACTTCCTTCCAAGGTTTAATTGATAATCCCGGCACAATCAGATTTTAGGGCTGGATGTGAAAACAAGCAAATCTCTTGGCCCTCTCCTGCGTCCCCGGTGGTTTATGGGATTGTTTTTGTTCAGTGAGGTGGAGGGGGGTTCCGGCCGTCCCGTTGGTCTCTTTGTCTGCCGTTTTTTCTAACAGCGAGCAGCCGTGCGGCTCATTGCTTTGGCTCAGGTTGCCTTTCTCACAGACTTCTGCTCACCTCCAATCGCAAAATATCAAATGCCTCACGTTTCTGATAAATTCCCAATTCTAAGAAGAAATGTCAGAATTAAGACTAAGTTGCAATTGCATTTTAATTTTTTGTTCTGTGGTGGAAACAAAAAAGCAGTTTATATTCAGCAGTTCTTTTTTTTTCCTCAGAATTGCAAGTTTATATCTATTAATTGACCATATGCATGGATTACTTCCTTGTTTCAGTCGAGCCAGCTCAGTCATTTTCAGTCAACTGTACTGTGCTGAGTGTACTTTGCTTGTTTTCTCTACGTAATCCATTCACAATCCAAGAAATGTTTTATTTGTCTAAGAGGACCAAATGTCCGTGTATACTGTTTCAAGAATGACAAACGTGAGTTAAAAAATACATGAGTAAATCAGCTAAATATGCGTGAGTCATTGCTATGATTGACAGTAATAACCGGATGAAACATCTGACAAGCTGATGGCAAACAAAACAGCTGTGCGTTAAATGATTCAGACTAAATTCAGAGTAACAAACTACAGCAGTAACACGTTTGTGTTAAATATAGGCTATTTAATAGCTTTTACAGTTCAAGATGTAGTTATTAAATTATATCAAATATTTCAAATTCATATTGAGTGCATTATTTAATTCTTATACCGTTATTATTTAACTTATTTAATTTGTAGTGAACTATATATAAGTATTTAAATAATTCACCCTTATAGGCTGTTTGTGTCTGAGCTTATTTATTTATTTTAATGACTTTCTGCACTTGATATACTGTATACTTCAGTGCGGTAAAAGCACTACAATTTATTACACTGGTAATTTTATAATAAATTGAAAAGCGAGACGTCTTGAAAAACTAGGGAGTTGAAATGGCAGCTGCAGCTAATGATTGATCCTCTGCTGCCATCTTCTGGTTATATGGGTCATTTCATGTGATTTTTATTTTAAAAATACATTTTTTTCATGTTGTCTTAATGATAAAAAAGTGAATCTTTGAAGTGAATTTTATTGCACAGCTGTAAAGTTGGAAAATAAGTTTTTTTTTGTCTAAGAGGACCAAATGTCCTTGTATACTGTTTCAAGAATGACAAATGTGAGTTAAAAAATACATGAGTAAATCAGCTAAATATGTGTGAGTCATTGCTATGATTGACAGTAATAACCGGATGAAACATCTGACAAGCTGATGGCAAACAAAACAGCTGTGCGTTAAATGATTCAGACTAAATTCAGAGAAACAAAACTACAGCAATAACACGTTTGTGTTGGTTAAATATAGGCTATTTAATAGCTTTTACAGTTCAAGATGTAGTTATTAAATTATATCAAATATTTCAAATTCATATTGAGTGCATTATTTAATTCTTATACCATTATTATTTAACTTATTTAATTTGTAGTGAACTATATATAAGTATTTAAATAATTCAGCCTTATAGGCTGTTTGTGCCTGAGCTTATTTATTTATTTATTCATTTATTTTAATGACTTTCTGCACTTGATATACTGTATACTTCAGTGCGGTAAAAGTACTACAATTTATTACACTGGTAATTTTATAATAAATTGAAAAGCGAGACGTCTTGAAAAACTAGGGAGTTGAAATGGCAGCTAATGATTGATCCTCTGCTGCCATCTTCTGGTTATATGGGTCATTTCATGTGATTTTTATTTTAAAAAGACATTTTTTTCCATGTTGTCTTAGTGATAAAAAAGTGAATCTTTGAAATGAGTTTTATTGCACAGCTGTAGAGTTGGAAAATAATAAAATTCACTTCAAAGATTCACTTTTTTATCACTAAGACAACATGGAATAAAATGTCTTTGAAGTGAATTTTATCGCACAGCTGTAGAGTTGGAAAATAATAAAAGTTTTTTTTTTGTCTAAGAGGACCAAATGTCCTTGTTTAGTGTTTCAAGAATGACAAATGCCAGTTTAAAAAAAATGTGAGTAAATCAGCTAAATATGCGCAAGTCATTGCTATGATTGACAGTAATAACCGGATGAAACATCTGACAAGCTGATGGCAAAAAAACAGCTGTGCATTAAATGATTCAGACTAACTTCAGAGTTACAAACTACAGCAGTAACACGTTTGTGTTGGTTAAATATCTATTTAATAGTGTTTACATTCAAGATAAAGCTTAAAAGATGTAGTTATTAAATATTTCAAATTCATATTTAGTGCATTGTTTTATTCTTATACCATTAATATTTCACTTTTTTAATTTGTAGCGAACTATATATAAGTATTTGAATAATTCACACTTATAGGCTGTTTGTGTCTGAGCTTATTTATTAATCTATTTAATGACTTTTTGCACTTGCTATACTATATACTTCAGTGTGGTAAGAGTACTACAATTTATTGTATAGTAATCTTATAATAAATCCAAAAGCGAGACGTCTTGAGAAAACTAGGGAGTTGAAATGGCAGCTGCAGCCAATGATTGATCCTCTGCTGCCATCTTCTGGTTATATCTGTAATTTCAAGTAATTTTCATCTTAAAAAGGCAGTGTTTTCCATGAAAATGATGTCTTTATGAATAAAAAGTGAAACTGAAGTGAATTTTTAGCTGTAGAGTTGAAAAATAATAAAGGCTTTAAAATATGACAAGATTTTAAAAATGTTTTGATGACTATGAAGGCAAGTTAGTGATGATCAAGAATTCGATTAAGATGTCCTTGAAGAGAAGTATCCCTAGCTAGCTAACGTTATCCTAAATACATTATGATAGTATATATAAAATGTGCTTCAGCTGAAGTTTACGAGCTGCTTATCATTATGTGGAAGTTTTAAAGGACGCTCTGTGCATATGGTCAATTCTGAGTAGGGTTGTGCAATATGCTGATTTTTGATCGAGGACGATTCAAATATCTCCATCTGCTTTTGAATAAATATTGTAGTATCGTCCTACAGTGTGCCTCAATCTCAATATAATGCACAATACAATGGGACTTATTCTTATTCGTAATTGCAAAAGTACATTATTCGCATGTGCCGGTTAATAAACGTATAAACGTAATAGCATCAATGCACTAAAAGCCTGTCAAACAGCAACTGATTACTGGACTAAGCTGTCTTTGGCATCTGAGTCACTAATACTGTCAAAAACACACAAGGAATAGATATAAACACAATTGGTTATGTCGAAAGTGAAAGTAAATAGTTGAGAGAAAAACAGATGCACGCCTGTGTATTAAATCTCTTAAAGCGACAGAACTAAACATGTCGCAGATTGTCATTTAAAGGGACAGTTCACCTAAAAATGTACTCACTCACAGGTTGTTCCAAATCTCTATTAATGTTTTTCTTGTGCTGAACACACAAGAAGATATTTTGTGGATAACAGTAGCACTTTGATAGTGGGGGAAAAAATTATAAAATACTATGGAAGTAACTGCTGGTTGCCCACATTATTCCAAATAAGTTTTACACGTTTTATGCTTTAAAAAAAAAAAAAACTCGAGAGTGAGTAAATGTCATAATTGTAATTTTTAGGTAATGGTACGGCAATAAAGCAAAACGCAAAGGAAAATTTCTCACTGCTTTTGACTGAAGAGCTTTAATACAGTTGCTTTAATAAGAGTCAATGTATTTATGTATATAGTGTTTTAATTTTTATATTTGTTAATTCAATTTCATGAATGCTACTGATAAATACACCTTTAGTACCTGATAATGAAAGCACTGTTTGTTTTATTTGTATATTATGTGTATTTGTACCACGTAGCCTATCTTTGTTTTTATTTTTTAATAACAAAGATACAATTATGACAAAAGATTTTTATATTTGACCACTTTGGCCTAAATATCTGCCATTCTTTTTATTTTATATTTTGTTACCTTGTACGGTTTTAGTTTTAAAATCGGCAATACACAATAAAGCGCTATATAAATGCATCATTCATTCATGATTAAAATCGTGATATTTCTGAATAAAATCGTGATATGATATTTTTGGCATATCGCCCACCACTAATTCTGAGTTAGGTTTAAAGACAAAAAAGGGGCTTTAAGCATCAAAACAATAAACAATAATACTTTTTTTGTCTCTGTGCATTAGAATGTGTCCAGTTTTATTTTTTTTCTGAGCAAAAACTAATGACCGTCATACATTTTTACCATGATTTACAGAAAAAGTTTTCACCAGTTTCAACTTAAAAACTTAAGTTTAGCAGCTGCCTTAAATTAAGTTAAATCAACTAATTTTTATTGTAATAAGTTAAAATGACTTGTAGTTTTAAGCTGATTAAAAATTTAAGACAGCTGCTGAACTTAGGTTTTCAAGTTGAATCTGGTCAAAACTTTTTACAGTGCACTAAAATGTCACTCAGCATAACAATTGTTCATATACTAAAAAATGTTGTCAGGCATATATAGGTCAAGACTCATTAAAAGACTATTTAATGATCACAGTTCAGCCCTAAAATACTGATTTGTTGCCATGTTTACCAATCTTTGCCACTTTTTATCTTTATATGTGTGACCCTGGACCAAAAAAAACTTAAGTTTTAAGTACAGGTATATTTGTAGCAATAGCCAAAAAAACATTGCATGGGTCAAAATGATCAATTCATCAACCAAAAATCATTAGGATATTAAGTAAAGGTCATGTTCCATGAATATATTTTGTTAATTTCCTACCATAAATTTTAAAACTTAATTTTTGATTAGTAATATGCATTGCTAAGAACTTCATTTGGACAACTTAAAAGGCGATTTTTTCTCAATATTTAAATTTTTTGCACCCTCAGATTGCAAATTTCCAAATAGTTGTATCTCAGACAAATACTGTCCTATCCTAACAAACCATACATCAATAAAAAGCTTATTTATTCAGCTTTGATGTGAAAAATGCACCCTTATGACTGGTTTTGTGGTCCAGAGTCACATATAATATAGTTTGATATATATCACTTATTTTTTGTATATGATTTTCTATATATGATCACTTATTCTTTTATAAAACTTTTAAATTTTAATAACCATGGTTGTAGTTAAGAATAAGTATATGTTTAATTTAGCATGAACACATCTGTTGACTGAATGACAATAGATCATTATTTCACCCACATGTTGACTTTTTTCACAGAAGTTATCAGAAACATTAAAGTAGAGTCTTGAATTGCATTTAATATGATTTTTATGCATAAAAAGTATCACTTTTGTAAATTTAATTTGATGCAGACATCATAATGGAATGTCTCATTTTTGAATTTATATCTCAGAAATGCAAGAAAAGTCAAAATTTCGAGATAAAAAGTCACAATTACTATTTTTGTTTTGATTTCTTTCTTTTTGTGGAAATGGGCTTCCATATTATTTAGTCATTTTTATTTTTAAACTACTGACTCAGTTTCGGTTTTATTGCATGCAAATATACAAACTAAATCTATTGAGAATCAACACTGAGAATAATTGAACTCATTGTCCGGTAATTACAGTAGAGAGGTGTTTGTAGAGATAATGTGCTTAATTATTATGAAAACACTGTCACAATGCACATAATTACTAGTGTCCTAAATAGTCTCTTCATTTGGTTTATGCTGTATTATTGAAATGTGACCTTGACGTGTTTTCGTGAGATTAATCCTGCTATGTTTAAGTTCTTAGAGTTTTTAGGAATAAACGTTTCGGGAGATGAAGTGAGATCTGTGGCGTTTCTTTTAAAGGCTATAAAAACAAATAGGTGTGGTTACGTGTTGCATGATATGACTGGTTCACTAACCCGTTTTTCTGGTCAAGAGTCAGCTTGCCATTGCAAATGATTAATCGTGGGTTTCCATTCATGGGTGTTCAAAGGTTTTGCTACACTGTGATAGTGTTAAAAATATGGCTGTTAGGTTATCTCTCTTTTTTTTTTTTATCTGTGCCATCTTATTATTGTAAACAAAATCCAAAATCATAACAGAAATGTCCATTGTTCGAAATAAAATAAACAATTGAAAATATAAAAAGTGTTCATTTTCATTTATTATTTTTTTTTTTTTTAATTTAATTTAAAGTATTAAAATAACTAAAACTTGATAAACTATATAGGTCATTGACGTATAAGGATTTTTGACAGGGCAATTTTAAAATACAAAAAAAAAAATATTTAAATTTTTCAAATATTAAGAATGTAGTGTACACATAAATTTATATTAAAATTTTTTAAAATAGGCAGTTTTAGTGTTTTTTTCACCTAGATTAATTGGCTATAGCCTCAAAAAAAGTCATGTGGTGCGACCATGATTTATAATAAAATTAATTAATTTCCTTAACATTTTGCAGATGTTCTCAGTAATTAAAGTCTTCAGAAACAAAGTATTTGCATTTCTTTTGAGTTTTTGTAAATAATTATCTCATATTTTTGTTCTACAATTTCAGACTTGCCTTCTTAAATGTAGCTAGCACATTTATTTTCCCTGTAAATTGTATAAAACTAATATAAATGATTTTAAAATACCATTCACATTTGCATACTGTAGCAGTGATTCATATTTTAACCACAGAAATTAGATTTTATTTTTAATTTAATACAGTTATTGCTATTATTGGTCGGGTTGAGTGTTTATTTTACTTTGATGGTAGGGGAATCTGGTAAAAAAAAAATACATTTTTTTGTTTATGAAAAAAAAAATAATTCTAAATACAGAATTGCCAAACAAAAATGACATGCTCTAAATTATTATTTTTGTTTTGCATTTTTTCCTCATATTGCACAAAAATTAAACAAACCGTCTGAAATTACCCAAATTGCATAAAAATCTATTCCACATTATACTAAAACAAAGTATTTTATGTGTATAAACCATCAATTGAATATAAAAGCGCAAAAACTGCCAATCTGGGACATAAATCTATAATGGAAAACACCACATGATATTTAAAATTCAGTCAAAATTTACAAGCACAGAATTGGCCTTCTGAACAAAACAAGAAATTGCTAATAAAAATAAATACTTGTAGAAAAAGCTTAATATTCTTCTTCTTTTTTTTTTTTTTTTTTTGAGGTCATAACATTCAACATAAAATTCCTAAAATGGTAGTTTCTCGATGGCCGCACCACATGATATTTCATAATATGGACATCATCGGACAAAGTTTTTTGTATATTATGATGGAAATAGAAATACAAATACTTTGCAATTTTATATAGGATTACAAAACACTTTGGAAACCATGCCAAATAGTGCAGGAAATTCATCTGAATAAATTTAGGGTAATTTCAAAGATGTTCAACAGAAGTTATGGTCGGACGGTCGCACAACATGATTTTTTGAAAAGTTAAAATGAGTACATACATGGGAGAAAAACATACATACTGTATATATGGCATCTTGTTTTACACATTTGAACCTATTTTTAACTGAACAGAAAATGTAGGCATCACGTCATTGACCCATTTACATTTTTTACAAAAAAAAAAAAGACATACAAAACAAAGTACTAAACCTTCAACAAAAATTTAAATTAAAGCAGAAAAGAAAAAAAAATATTGGCATGCAAAATTAACTAACTTAACGTTTGAGGATGGATTTACCCAATAAATGTAATTATTGTGGCTCAGTATCTCAACACTATCTGACTGTTCGTCCAAACAATGGAGGACAGGGAGTGTCAGAAAGCCAGTTTGGTCGCACCACATGATATTTCATATAAAATGGACATCATCGGACAAAGTTTGTTTGTATATTATCATGGAAATTTAAATACAAATGCTTTGCAATTTTATACAGGAACACTTTGGAAATCAAGCCAAATAGTGCAGGAAAATAATCTGAATAAATTTAGGGTAATTTCAAAGATGTTTTGAAGGAAGTTATGGTCGGACGGTCACACCACATGATATTTAGACACTTTGAATAACAGAAAAAAATGCAAATAACTAATGTTTTATGAAAAGTGAGTACATACTTGGGAGAGGTACATATATATGGCATCTTTTACACATTTAAACCCATTTTTAACTGAACAGAAAATTTAAGGGTCATGTCATTGACACACAAAACAGAAATACTAAAACTTTAACAAAAATTATAATTAAAGCAGAAAATATAAAATTATTAGCATGCAAAATTAACTTACTAACTTTTGAGGATTGCTTTACCCAATAAATGTAATGATTGTGGCTCAGTATCTCAACACTGTCTGTCTGTTCGGCCAAACAATGGAGAAGCCAGTTTTGTCTTTTATTTTTTCAGGTCTAATTGGTGTCGATAGTGGCAGAGCAATTACACTCTTAGCTTTAAAACAGAAAAGTAATGAGTCAGAATAAAGGAAAGTCAGGAAGCTATTGTGTTGATGTACAGAAGTGCAGTATTATAGGTAATTAACATCCATTATTAGCTCTTATGTTCTCTCTCAACTCTTTTCCGTAGGACTGGGCTGTTTTGCCTTCCAGACGTTGTTGGAAAATCCGAAGAGAACCTCATATTGAGAGAGGACTGTGAAGTCACAAATGAAGAGGCTTCCTCTAAACCTGTCAGTCAGCCGACGCAGCGACCAAAAGATGAGAACACTGAGCCTGAGATGGGAGCTCCTGCTCCTGTACCCATCCCGGTGGAACCAGGCCAGCCGACGTACCCGCCGTACTTCGAAGGCGCCCCGTTTCCGCAGCCCATGTGGGTCCGGCACACGTACAACCAATGGGTACCTCAACCGCCGCCTCGTCCAATCAAGAGGAAGAAAAGACGAAGTCGAGAGTCCGGACGGATGACCATGAGCACGATCCGACTGAGACCTCGACAGGTGCTCTGCGAGAAATGCAAAAACACACTAAACAGCGACGAGGACAGCAAAGATGGACCAACGGTGCCCAAGACCTCCAGAAAGGAGAATGCGCCTCAAGCCGAGGAGGACGCTAAAGCAACTCCAACCAAGAGTCTGAGAAAGGACACCGACGGAGACAACAACAAAGAGTCGAAGAGACGAGAGGACTCGACGGTCTACGACGGCAAACGCTTCCGGAAGGACAAGAAGGACGATGAGAAGTTTCCAGGAGGGGACGTCATTCCCCACAGTCCTGTGATTAAGATCTCTTATAGCACTCCACAAGGTAAAGGCGAAGTGATAAAGATTCCCTCAAGAGTTCACGGCTCTGTCAAACCCTTCTGTCCGAAGCAACTGTTGCAGAACGGCCACGGAGAACGAGACGCTTCCAAGGAATCGCAGAAAGTCTTGCAACCTCCTGTAGACGCCATTCGCACGGGTCTTACCATTTCCATTCCCAAACTCAAGCTCCCAAAGTTGACTAGTCCGGACGCCCCTTCGCCCAAGATACGCTTAAGATCTAGGGCTGACGGAGCGGAGCAGGTGTCCGTGTACGAGGCGGAACTGGTGGACGGCGCCCGGAGGAAAAGTCCCAGAGTTGCCAATTCTCAATCCGAAGATGGCACGGAGAAGAATTCTCTTGAACTTTGGTCAGGCGAGGAAGTTGAGCGACACGGTGACTTGACTTTACTAATCAACTTCCGGAAGAGGAAAGCAGACTCTTCTAGCCTCTCCGTGTGCAGCAGCGACAGCCTAGACGAGTCCAAGTCGTTCAGCTCCGACGGAACGTCGCCGGAACTCTGCGATCTCGCTCCGGGCGACGACATCTCCGTGTCGTCTTCCTCTCAAGGAGAAAGCAAGACCGTTCCGCCTCTAACCGTACGGCTGCACACTCGCAGCATGACTAAATGCGTGACCGAGGAAGGCCACGCGGTGACGGTGGGTGACGTCGTTTGGGGGAAGATCCACGGCTTTCCCTGGTGGCCCGCTCAGATACTCAGTATTAGCGGTACTCGTAGAGAAGAAGGCGAGGTTGATGCTCCTTGGCCCGAAGCTAAAGTCTCCTGGTTCGGATCCCCCACCACCTCCCAACTCTCGGTTGCCAAACTCTCGCCCTTCCGCGAATTCTTCAGGTCACGCTTCAACCGCAAAAAGAAAGGGATGTACCGCCGTGCCATCATGGAGGCCGCCAAGGCAGTGGGACACATGAGTGCCGAAATCACATCTCTACTGGCTCACTGCGAAACTTAGGTGAGAGACTTGTCTTTATTTGCATCTTGAAATGTAATGACAAGCAAAGCATACTTCAGTTTTGATGGAAATGCTTAACGTACAGCAATGTTTCCTTGAGCATTTGATTTTTAAAATCCTCTATTGCATTTTGACCGTGGCGCGTAATCTGCAAAATGCTGGAAGTGGTGCATTCCACATATTAAACCCAATTAAAATTATAATAAAGCATAATGATATTGTTCAATTGAATAAATATATGCGATGCATGTTTAATATGCACTTTAATTATTTGCATGCCTTTAGGTTAGGTACATGCATGTCAGAGCATTACCAGTAAAAGAGGCGATCTGACCAATTATAACTGCCAATCTGGCACAGAATTGATCACCTTAACAAAACAAGCTAGCTTCCCACAAAAGGTCACTATGAAATTTATAATAAAAATAAATACTTGTAGAAATAACTTTTTTTTTTTTTTGAGGTCATACCACATGATGTCCAAATGTGGTAATAACATAAGATTAAAAAGGTTATATTTTTACAAATCTGCTTGATGCTTTCATGGGTCCTTGGCAAAATGGTATATGATGCAATGACTTCAACATAAAAGTCTCAAAATGGTAGTTTCTTGATGGTCGCACCACATATATCCTAAAATCGACATATTTCCTAAAATCGGACAAAGTTTGTTTGTATAATTTGATGGAAATATAAATACAAATACAAATGCTTTGTAAACATCTCTTTTGGTGTTCCACAGGAGAATGTCAAACAGGTTTTGAATGACTGTGGGTGCATAACACTTTTTGTGTTTTTAGTTGCACATTTCCTTTACACTTCATGATCTCTAAATGTTATTGAAAACAGTAGGGTTGATTCCTGTTTTGTTGAGCGTAGAAATGTCTTTAACTTCTCGGTTGGTTCCCATGGCCTTAGTTTCTTTGGAGATTGCTAGGTCACCTCATGTTTGTTGAGGATCAGATGCTGTCTTGGTTCAATATTGGCTCAAGTTCACAAGCCGATCCCACTGCAAGTGTCTGGACTCCTGAATTTCCCTCCAGCCATATTTAGTCACATCTAGACTGTGCTTTGCATGACTACATGTCTGCGAGTCCAAACTTCAGTCCATTGTTATGCATTAGTTGTGCATTTTTATATGCATGCACTATTAAGTATCATTTGTGCATTTATATATATATATGCATTATTATAGATAATTTGTGCATTTTTATGCATGCCTCTTTTACCCATCATTGGTGGATTTTTATGCATGCCTCTTTTACCCATCATTGGTGGATTTTTATGCATGCCTCTTTTACCCATCATTGGTGGATTTTTATGCATGCATCTTTTACGCATAATTTGTGTATTTTTGCATGCATCTTTTAACCATTATTGGTGGATTTTCATGCATGCCTCTTTTACCCATCATTGGTGGATTTTTATGCATGCATCTTTTACGCATAATTTGTGCAGTTTTTGCATGCATCTTTTAACCATCATTGGTGGATTTTTGCATGCATCTTTTACTCATCATTGGTGGATTTTCATGCATGCATCTTTTACCCATCATTGGTGGATTTTTGCATGCATCTTTTACTCATCATTGGTGGATTTTCATGCATGCCTCTTTTACCCATCATTGGTGGATTTTCATGCATGCATCTTTTACGCATAATTTGTGCATTTTTTGCATGCATCTTTTAACCATTATTGGTGGATTTTCATGCATGCATCTTTTATGCGTAATTTGCGCATTTTTACGCATGCCTCTTTTACCCATCATTGGTGGATTTTTATGCACGCATCTTTTATGCATGCACTTTTATGAATGTTTTTTTTTTATGTGTTTTTGTAATCTCTGTACATAAATCCTTAACTCACAAAAAAAAACTCTCAATGGTTTGTTTTTAGCATGTTGACTTCACATTCACATGAGCATATGAATGCACAGTTCATGCAAATCCTTGTTTTAAATATATTTTTTATCAATAATGAATATTGTTCTGTCTATTCATGTGTCTATTTTTCTCTCCACAGAGGATGAGGACGGCAGTGGACTGGCTGTCATTCAGGGTTTTGCAGGCACTCCCAGGATGTGGCGATCTCCCCGGACGGAGAGCGCCTTCATTTGCCACGGATATCATGAGGGAAGGTGCTTGGTCCCACCCCCCCCACGCGCGGCAGTCGGAAGAAAAAGTGATGCGCGGACTGTATATGAGGGGTCACGAGGAGAACGTGGGAACCTCGGAGCGAACAATTCCCCCTGTTTGTCTCTCCATCTTTCGTTTGTTTGTTTTTTAGGACGTACATTATATTAGAACAAGTAGCTCGACACTAAATCCGAATGTATTTATTCACGAAAGAAAAAGAAAAAAACACTCGACCGGGGACTGGCCTCCTGTAAGATCACACTGCTGCTGTTTCTTATGACTCTCACGTCCGTTTAGGATTGGATCGGACCGGAACGGATCGACGAATATCCGTATTATAATACAAAACGACAAGTCTTACTGTGTCTGTTTCTTCAGATTATGAAAATGTGAAATTCCTTTTTGCATCATGTAGGTCTTACACCATGCAGTATGTCAGTTTGTCCGTCGCTTCACTTTCTCTGTCCTCTCTGAGAAGTATATCTCTCGTATGTCTCTCCATCCTCTTTTTCCACTCTGATTATGTGATGTTTTGCTTTAATTATTTAATGTGTCACGTTAAGAGAAGCACTTTATCCGTACCTTGGTGGCCTGCTGTGAACACTAACTCGAGTTTGCAGACTCTCGGAGGAGCCGACCCCATCGCTTTTGAAGTGATTTTTAATGTTTATGATGCAGATTTCGATTAAAAGACGCTTTCAGGAAGTTGTGTACACTGTATTCTCGCGTTTAGCCCGGTTTACGTTGCTTTCCTCCTTATGAAATGTTCCACTGGAGATATGGAGAGAACTGTACGCTCCTATGCACCATCTCTTTTATTAAAGCATAAAAAGCAGTGTGTTCGTGATCATGTGTTTGCTGAGTGAGTGCAGGCGTACGTGGGCTTGAATATCTGTGTGTCTGCTGTGAAGCGGGACCTCCAGACGGCCGGACTGACCTTTCCAGAGCCTGCTCGCAGGTTTGGCTGCGTTTTTCCAGCTGGACTTTCTGCCACCGCTCCACACGGTGGAGTTTTTTTATGTGCTGTAAATAGAATAAAATATAAAAGCGATGTCCTTTCTGCAATCTTCTTTTGCACGTGTGCTTTTCGTTCCAGACCTCTGCTTTATTACGCTCCTCTGCCGTTTGCTATCAAACCCCATGCTTTTTATAGCTGTTGCCTAAACAAAGTTTGTGCCTTTGTGTTAAATGTGAAAGTCTGTTGACAGCCGCAGGAGCTCGTGACGCAAGATCTCAAAGGAGTCTTTTTGTAGAGGTTCAAATGAGTGGTTCTCTGGGTTAACATTATGTACTTTACTGTTTGACTTGGAGGAAAAGGAATCCTGAAATAGACTGCGTTGTAGTCCACTTAAAGGTTTCATACGGCCCTGTAGATTTGAAAAAGCTGATTGGCAGATGAATCCATTTATAAAAGACATTGCTGTGATTGTGTTGCGAAAGACTGATCGTTTTCAACACTGCAGAGCTCTTAATGATGTTACTAAAGCTTTCTGCTGTTGTGTAATCAGACACACTTGCAATAGGCTTATCTGTGGAGCTAAACTCTTGACCTGTGTTTGATCTGTGAGTTCACTGAACTGATTTCACTCACACATGCACACACGACTAAACTAAAGAAAGTCAAACTGGTTGTGTCTAAAGATTTTAGAACTCTATAAATATTGATATACGTGATCATTCCAAGGTTTGTGGTCAGTAAGATTTTTAATGTTTATTTTTCTTCCGCTCACCGAGACTGAATTTATCTGATCAAAAATACAGTAAAAATGTGAAATATTTTTACAATTTCAAAATAGCTGTTTTCTATGTGAGTATTTGCTAAACCCTAATTTATGTGTGAATTGTCAGCATCATTATTATAGTCTTTAGTGTCACATGATTTTTTTTAGAAATCATTCTAATATGCTGATTTGCTGCTCAAACATTTCTGATTATTATCAATGTTGAAAACAGTTTTGCTACAAAATGTTTTTGTAGAAACCATCATGCATGTTATTTTTCAGGATTCACAGATGAATAGAAAGTTCGAAAGAACAGCATTTATTTGAAAAAGAAATCTTTTACTACATAAATGTGTTAACTCTAACTTTTGATCAATTTAATGCATCCTTGAAAAATCTTACTGACCTCAAACTTTTATTATTATTTTTTTATGAGTGTTAATCATGAGGTACAGAGCACTGTCAGGTGTTTTTGATTGATGGTGTGTATCTTTAGGTGCTTTTTTGAATGTCAATATGAAACTGTGTTTACAACTCTCTTCACTTTCAGATTGTGCCATATATCAGAGTGAAACTGTCTATACAACAAGGAAGGTTTTCAAATGATTTGCGAACCCGTTCTACATTCCCGAACTGAATCAAGCGATTCCCGAACTGAATTAAACTATTCGCAGACTCGTTCTACAGCCCCGAACTGAATCAAACAATTCGCGAATCAAACTATTTGCTAACCAAATTAAACGATTTGCGAACTCGTTCTACAGTCCCGAACTGAATCAAACTATTCGCGAGCTGAATGAAATGATTCGCGAACTAAATTAAATGAATTAGCGAACCCGTTCTAAAGTCCCGAACTAAATCAAACGATTTGCAAATTGAATCAAACGATTCACAAACTGAATCAAATGATTTGCGAACCCATTCTAAAGTCCCGACCTGAATCAAACGATACGCAAACTGAATTAAACGATTTGCGAACTGAATTAAACAATTTGCGATCCCATTCTAAAGTCCCAAACTGAATCAAACGATTCGCGA
Source organism: Garra rufa (assembly GCF_049309525.1). NCBI lineage: Eukaryota > Metazoa > Chordata > Actinopteri > Cypriniformes > Cyprinidae > Garra > Garra rufa. The sequence goes on along the minus strand of NC_133362.1, from coordinate 3,228,878 downwards.
ACTGAATTAAACAATTCGCGAACACGTCTACAGTCCCGAACTGAATCAAACGATTCGCGAACACATCTACAGTCCCAAACTGAATCAAACGAATCGCAAACCCGTTCTAACGTCCCGAACTGAAGCAAACGTTTCGCAATACCGTTCTTAAGTCCCGAACTGACTCAAACGATTTGCGAACTCGATCTAAAGTCCCGAACTAAATCAAACAATTCGCAAACTGAATTAAACAATTAGCGATCCCATTCTAAAGTCCTGAACTGAGTCAAACGATTCGCGAACTGAATTAAACGATTCGCGAACAGGTTCTGAAGTCCCGAACTGAATCAAACGATTCGCGATCTGAATTAAACGATTCGCGAACACGTTCTAAAGTCCCGGACTGAATAAAACGATTCGCGAACACGTCTACAGTCCCAAACTGAATCAAACGATTCGCAAACTGAATCAAACGATTCGCGATCTGAATTAAACGATTCGCGAACACGTTCTAAAGTCCCGGACTGAATAAAACGATTTGCGAACCCATTCTAAAGTCCCAAACTGAATCAAACGCTTCGCAAACTGAATTAAACGATTCGCATACTGAATTAAACAATTCACGATCCCATTCTAAAGTCCCGAACTGAATCAAACGATTCGCAAACCTATTGTAAAGTCCCAAGCTGAATCAAACGATTCGCAAACTTGTTCTACAGTCCCCAACTGAATCAAACGATTCGCGAACTGAATTAAGCGATTCACAAACTCGTTCTACAGTCCCTAACTGAATCAAATGATTCGCGAACCCATTCTAAGGTTCCGAACTGAATCAAACGATATGCGAATTAAATCAAACGATTCGCGAACTGAATTAATCGATTCGCAAACTCGTTCTACAGTCCCTAACTGAATCAAACGATTCGCAAACTGAATTAAACGATTCCCGAACTGAATTAAACAATTTGCGTTCCCATTCTAAAGTCCCGAACTGAATCAAACGATTCGCGAACTGAATTAAACGATTCGCGAACTGAATCAAACAATTCGCAAACTGAATTAAACGATTCGGGAACTGAATTAAACAATTTGCGATCCCATTCTAAAGTCCCGAACTGAATCAAACGATTCGCGAACTGAATTAAACGATTCGCGAACTGAATCAAACGATTCGCGAACACATTCTAAAGTCCCGAACTGAATCAAACGATTCGCAAACTAAATTAAACGATTCCCGAACTGAATTAAACAATTTGCGTTCCCATTCTAAAGTCCCGAACTGAATCAAACGATTCGCAAACTGAATTAAACGACTCCTGAACTGAATTAAACAATTTGCGTTCCCATTCTAAAGTCCCAAACTGAATCAAACGATTCACAAACTCGTTCTACAGTCCCCAACTAAATCAAACGATTCGCGAACCCATTCTAAGGTTCCGAACTGAATCAAACGATATGCGAACTGAATCAAACGATTCGCGAACTGAATTAATCGATTCGCAAACTCGTTCTACAGTCCCTAACTGAATCAAATTATTCGCGATCCCATTCTAAAGTCCCGAACTGAATCAAACGATTCGCAAACCTATTCTAAAGTCCCGAGCTGAATCAAAGTATTCGCAAACTTGTTCTACAGTCCCCAACTGAATCAAACGATTCGCGAACTGAATTAAGTGATTTGCAAACTCGTTCTGCAGTCCCTTACTGAATCCAACGATTTGCGAACCCATTTTAAGGTTCCGAATTGAAACAAACGATTTGCGAACTGAGTCAAACTATTTGCTAACTGAATTAAGTGATTCACGAACTGAATCAAATGATTCGCGAACTGAATTAATCGATTCGCAAACTCGTTATACAGTCCCTAACTGAATTAATCGATTCGCGAACTCGTGCTACAGACCCGAACTGAATCAAACGATTCACGAACTGAATTAAGCGATTTGCAAACTCGTTCTACAGTCCCTAACTGAATCAAACGATTCGCAAACCCATTCTAAGGTTCTAAACTGAATCAAATGATTCGTGAACTGAATAAAACGATTCGCGAACTGAATCAAACGATTCGCAAACTCGTTCTACAGTCCCTTACTGAATCAAACAAATTTAACCCAATTTAAGGTTCTGAATTGAAACAAACGATTTGCGAACTGAGTCAAACTATTCGCGAACTGAATTAATCGATTCGCAAACTCGTTCTACAGTCCTTAACTGAATCAAACGATTCGCAAACCCATTGTAAGGTTCCGAACTGAATCAAACGATTCACAAACTAAATTAAGTGATTCGCAAACTCGTTCTACAGACCCGAACTGAATCAAACGATTCGCAAACTGAATTAAACGATTCCCGAACTGAATTAAACAATTTGCGTTCCCATTCTAAAGTCCCGAACTGAATCAAACGATTCGCGAACTGAATTAAACGATTCGCAAACTGAATCAAACAATTCGCAAACTGAATTAAACGATTCGGGAACTGAATTAAACAATTTGCGATCCCATTCTAAAGTCCCGAACTGAATCAAACGATTCGCGAACTGAATTAAACGATTCGCGAACTGAATCAAACGATTCGCGAACACATTCTAAAGTCCCGAACTGAATCAAACGATTCGCAAACTAAATTAAACGATTCCCGAACTGAATTAAACAATTTGCGTTCCCATTCTAAAGTCCCGAACTGAATCAAACGATTCGCAAACTGAATTAAACGACTCCTGAACTGAATTAAACAATTTGCGTTCCCATTCTAAAGTCCCAAACTGAATCAAACGATTCACAAACTCGTTCTACAGTCCCCAACTAAATCAAACGATTCGCGAACCCATTCTAAGGTTCCGAACTGAATCAAACGATATGCGAACTGAATCAAACGATTCGCGAACTGAATTAATCGATTCGCAAACTCGTTCTACAGTCCCTAACTGAATCAAATTATTCGCGATCCCATTCTAAAGTCCCGAACTGAATCAAACGATTCGCAAACCTATTCTAAAGTCCCGAGCTGAATCAAAGTATTCGCAAACTTGTTCTACAGTCCCCAACTGAATCAAACGATTCGCGAACTGAATTAAGTGATTTGCAAACTCGTTCTGCAGTCCCTTACTGAATCCAACGATTTGCGAACCCATTTTAAGGTTCCGAATTGAAACAAACGATTTGCGAACTGAGTCAAACTATTTGCTAACTGAATTAAGTGATTCACGAACTGAATCAAATGATTCGCGAACTGAATGAATCGATTCGCAAACTCGTTATACAGTCCCTAACTGAATTAATCGATTCGCGAACTCGTGCTACAGACCCGAACTGAATCAAACGATTCACGAACTGAATTAAGCGATTTGCAAACTCGTTCTACAGTCCCTAACTGAATCAAACGATTCGCAAACCCATTCTAAGGTTCTAAACTGAATCAAATGATTCGTGAACTGAATAAAACGATTCGCGAACTGAATCAAACGATTCGCAAACTCGTTCTACAGTCCCTTACTGAATCAAACAAATTTAACCCAATTTAAGGTTCTGAATTGAAACAAACGATTTGCGAACTGAGTCAAACTATTCGCGAACTGAATTAATCGATTCGCAAACTCGTTCTACAGTCCTTAACTGAATCAAACGATTCGCAAACCCATTGTAAGGTTCCGAACTGAATCAAACGATTCACAAACTAAATTAAGTGATTCGCAAACTCGTTCTACAGACCCGAACTGAATCAAATGATTTGCTAACTGAATCAAATGATTCGCGAACTGAATTAAGTGATTCACAAACTTGTTCTACAGTCCTGAACTGAATCAAACAGTTCGCGAACTGAATCAAACGATTCGCGAACCTATTCTAAAGTCCTGAACTGGATCAAATGATTTGCAAACTGAATTAAACATACAGTGTATATATATTAGGGGTGTGACAAGATCTCATGGCATCTCGCGATATTCTCATGTGTCCCGCTAGATCTGACTGGTCTGGCGAGAACCTGACGATATCATGGCAAAACATTTTGCTGTATTTACATTAGAGCTGCATGACTAATAGTTAAAATCAGGATCTCTATTCAAACACCCACACGATCTCATCAATGAATGACAATGATTCAGCAGTGTCTATTAAAACTGTTTCACGCGCTCCGCTGCTTACAATGTGAAAGTTATTGAAGAACTTCAGATCTGCATTTCTTACTGCTGCTGTTTCAGAAAACACATAATCCTCATTATTTCTTTGTTACAGACATTTAAATAACATAAGTACTGGGATAAAAGCTTATAGTTTGGGTATAAACACTTATTGTCTACAGTGGCGATCCAAACTAAAGTATCTTCTAACATGTCTGTAGGATAACGCTTGTTCTCTTCCGCCAGGAGGTGGCGACAACTGCATGTTTAAAAAAAGTATTTGTCATTGAATTATACATTCAAGAGATTCCAATAGTCAAACAAGTCTTTATTAATTGAGACACTGGCTCCTTCATTTTTTTTGTGTGTGTGTTAAAATTTAGACTTAAGCAACGAACATTCTGTCAGAACCACTAGTAAATGACATAATTTTGTTTCGATTTCTAATCCTTTTTTTCTTCAGAATCGTGATCTCCAGTTTATAAAATAACATTTTCAGTTTATCCAGAATCATGCAGCATTAGTTTACATGTTTATTACTGCATATAATTCATTAAAATAGAAGTTTAATTTCATAAATTACAAGTTCATATCAAAATGCACCTACATTTTTTTAATAAAATACTATTTACCCCTATATATTTCATCATTAAGGATTTCTTTAAAAAAGTAAAAAAATCTTGAATCTCGTGTCTCGTCTCGTATTTATATATTCCTCTATTATTTCAAATTAAAATAACTTTTCTATGTGAATATATTTTAAAATGTAATTTATTTCTGTGATCAAAGCTGAATTTTCATCATATGCTGTCATATGCCGATTTATTATCAGTGTTGAAAACAGTTGTGCTGCTTAATTTTTGAAACCTGTGATAATTTTTTTATATAAAAAAAGTAAAAAAAAAAAAACAGCATTTATTTAAAAAAAAGAAAGGTTTTCTAACAATATACACTACTGTTCAAAAGTTTGGGGTCAGTACATATTTATTTTTTTGAAAGAAAATAATACTTTTATTTACCAAGGATGTGTTAAATTAATAAAAAGTGATAGCATAGGTTTAAATTGTTAGAAAAGATTTCTATTTTGAATAAATGCTGTTCTTTTTAACTAGTTATTCATCATAGAATCCTGATAAAGTAAATGCAGCCTTTTTTTGAGCGGCAGTGATTATATACATATGAAGATCTGTTCCTCTGACAGAGCTGGAGTCATCTGTAGTTCTAGTGGTTTATGGTGTATGAATGTGGTCTGTGTGAAGCAGACATGAGCTGGTCTCCAGCACAAACCCATAATAGTGTTGAAATCTGAGCTGTTCTGGGTGTCGCTGAGCTTCTTCTCCCCAGACGCTCTGATCCATCTGCCAGCGATCACACGCGGCGTAATGCTCGTCTCCTGAGTGTGTTTGAGTTTCCTGAGATTCCCTTTGGCTCTGTTGATCTAAAAACACACTTGAGTAGGAGATAAAATACTCTGAATCCCTCGTCTCGTTCACTTCCTACCGACCTGAAGACCTCAAAGCAAACACTCTTGTTGAGTTTAGTGCTGCGTTCACTATTACTAGTGTTAGTGCTGTTAAACTGAAGCACAGGCCTTGAGGAAGAAAGAGCTGAAGCACAGCTGCTGGTATACGATATAAAGACGCTCTATGAAGTCCTTCAGACCACAGGAACTCATTCTGACTCATCGGATCCAGCGGTTTGACTAGTCATGAAATTGTTCCTCGCTGCCGTCATCATCTTCCATTCATTCTGTCATGAAGCTGGTGGTTTTTGTTCTGCTGAGTTTATGGTTTAATTTCCTGCGCTCATGACTCAACAGATGCATGTCAGGAAAACTGTAGAAATGTCCATATCTCAGCAAAACATTTACAGAGTTATTTAAGAAATTAATGCATTATAAGACCCTTTTTTTCTTTTGTTTTCTTTTTTTTTCTCTTCAGCACCCCATATGGATCTCTTCTTAAAGGCCTGCTCTGATCAATGGTTTCTTCTGCTCATCAAGGCTGCATTTATTTGATCAAAAATACAGAAAAAATTGTAATACTGTGAAATATTATTTCAATTTAAATTAACTGTTTTCCATGTGAGTATATTTTAAAATGTAATTTATTCCTGTGATACAAAGCTGAATTTTCAGCATCATTACTGCAGTCTTCAGTGTCACATGATCCTTCAGAAATCATTCTAATATGCTGATTTATTATCAGTGTTGGAAACAGTTGTGCTGCTTAATATTTTTAAAAACATTTTGGAACCTGTGATACTTTTTTTTTTTATCTTTGATTTTAAAAAACGTTAAAAAGAACAGTATTTATTTAAAAAAAAAAAAAAGAAAGGTTTTCTAACAATATACACTACTGTTCAAAGATTTGGGGTCAGTACATATTTATTCTTTCTTTTTTGTTTTAAAGAAATTAATACTTTTATTTACCAAGGATCTGTTAAATTAATAAAAAGTGATAGCATAGGTTTAAATTATTAGAAAGGATTTCTATTTTGAACAAATGCTGTTCTTTTTAACTTGTTATTCATCAAAGAATCCTGAAAAAAATAATAGGAAAATTTCAGTTTGAGTTATATTAGTTTAGGTTTTAGTTCATCGGGATTTTTTCTCTGGATGTTCTCAAACACCTTATATGGACCTCTTCTTCTTTTTCTGTCTTTCAGGACATCTTGAAGGCCTGCTCTGATCAATGGTTGTTAAAAACGTTTCTTCTGCTCATCAAGGCTGCATTTATTTGATCAAAAATACGGAAAAAACAGCAATATTATGAAATATTATTTCAATTTAAAATAACTGTTTTCAATGTGAATATATTTTAAAGTATAATTTATTTCTGTGATACAAAGCTGAATTTTCAGC
>NC_133362.1:3047128-3221416 GCF_049309525.1 Garra rufa | reverse complement strand
TCTTAAACCAGCGAACCCCTGTAAACATTTTAGTCCAAGGATCCAGTAATGCGTTCAAATAGAAAGTTAAAAACGAAATTCATAAATGAAGCGTATGGCCACTTCTCCAGGCATTACTACACCACTTGTTAAGCCGCTAAAGGCAGTCAGTTGTTGCTAAAAGCCGATAAACAATGCGATGCATAATTTGTTCGTCATTTTGTAACCAGAACACAAATGAAATTATTAAACTTTTCTGTGCGTGATGTTTGTAGCTGGGTTTTTAAATTACACATTGTACTCCGAGATAAATAAGATAAATATTATAGAAAATACGTTAAACTGTGTTCTTAAATTAACAATTTTGAAGTGGCAAACTAACAACTAAGGCGCATCATAAGGCAACCATTAATATTTTTGTTGAGTTCAACTATAGCAACCTACCGGTATTTAGACTTTTTTCACACACACACAATCTCAAGGTAAAGTTTGTTCCGCTACAGGTCTGCACCTGTCGTATGCCCTCGTTTAAAATAATGCCTCTTACCTTTTCTGTTTTTCAAAGTGTTGTTATCAACAAAGACACGTTTTACTAGTTCGTAATATATATGTTCATTCAGGCTGCTGACCGCTGACAAAATAATATGCTCAATAGCGCCAGCTGGTTTCTGTTTTCAAACTCTGGTCAATTTGAGCGTGTTTTCTCAATTTACTCCGTTAAATTATTACAGCATTTATTTTTACAGCTTATTTGATTAAACAAAGACAAACCAAGAAGAAAAGGCTACTACATTGACATTTAACCTCCTTTCTCTAATTTAACTTTATCACACCCCTTTTATTACTTTCAATTTGGGGACGCGCAAGCTAAATCTGCACTGTATCCTCAATTTGTCGTCGACTCCAACCACCCCGTTGTATGTTAAATTTAATCATTGTCACCACCAGCCGTCAAATTCAATTTCTTATTTAGCATCGGACGGGGCTCCCCCTTCCGGTGCAGCAGGGCCGCGGCTCCCTTCGGTCACGGCGTGGGCCCTCCGTCTGTCATTCGGGTTACGCTGCCTACTCGACGGCGGATGTGCTCTCCCTGCCGGTGCAGCAGAGTTGTGGCTCCCTTCGGTCGCAGTGGGAACCCCTCATCCGACGCTCGTCGCCTCGCAAGGGGGTCTCTCCCTTCCGGTGCAGCAGAGCCGCAGCTCCCTTCGGAAGAAGTGAGAGTCCCTCCATCAATCGCCTATTTTATTGCCTATCCAGCATCGGACGGGGCTCCCCCTTCCGGTGCAGCAGGGCCGCGGCTCCCTTCGGTCACGGCGTGAGCCCTCCGTCTGTCATTTGGGTTACGCTGCCTACTCGACGGCGGATGTGCTCTCCCTGCCGGTGCAGCAGAGTCGCGGCTCCCTTCGGTTGCAGTGGGAGCCCTCCATCCGACGTGCCTCGCAAGGGGGACTCGCTCTTCCGGTGCAGCAGAGCCGCAGCTCCCTTCGGAAGAGGGTCCCTCCATCAATCGTCTTATCTTTATCGCCTATTCAGCATCGGACTGGGCTCCCCCTTCCGGTGCAGCAGGGCCGCGGCTCCCTTCGGTCGCAGCGTGAGCCCTCCATCCGACGCTCCCCTCAAGGGGGACTCTCCCTTCCGGTGCAGCAGAGCCGCAGCTCCCTTCGAAAACAGTGAGAGTCCCTTCATCAATCGCCTATTTTATTGCCTATCCAGCGTCGGACGGGGCTCTCTCTCTTCCGGTGCAGCAGGGCCGCGGCTCCCTTCGGTCGCAGCGGGAGCCCTCCATCCGACGCTCCCCTCAAGGGGGACTCTCCCTTCCGGTGCAGCAGAGCCGCAGCTCCCTTCGGAAGCAGTGAGAGTCCCTTCATCAATCGCCGATTTTATTGCCTATCCAGCGTCGGACGGGGCTCTTCCTTCCGGTGCAGCAGGGCCACGGCTCCCTTCGGTCGCAGTGTGAGCCCTCCGTCTGTCACACGTTACGCTGCGTACTCGACGGCGGACGGGCTCTCCCTTCCGGTGCAGCAGAGTCGCGGCCCCCTTCGGTTGCAGTAGGAGCCCTCCATCCGACGCGCCAACCCCCGCCTCGCAAGGGGGACTCTTCCTTCCGGTGCAGCAGAGCCGCAGCTCCCTTCGGAAGCAGAAGGGGTCCCTCCATCAATCGCTTTATTTTTACACATTCAGCATCGGAATGGGCTCCCCCTCCCGGTGCAGCAGGGCCGCGGCTCCCTTCGGTCGCAGTGTGGGGCCTTCCGTCTGTCACACGAGTTACGCTGCGTACTCGGCAGCGGACAGACTCTCCCTCCCAGTGCAGCAGAGTCGCGGCTCCCTTCGGTAGCGTGGGGGCCCTCCATCCGACGCACCTCGCAAGGGGGACTCTCCCTTCCGGTGCAGCAGAGCCGCAGCTCCCTTCAGAAGCAGTGAGGGTCCCTCCACCAATCGTCTTGATTCATATAAAAAATAAAAATAAAAAAAAACAAATAAATAAATAAATAAATAAAACAAAAACCCGCCTCGCAAGGGGGACTCTCCCTTCCGGTGCAGCAGAGCCGCAGCTCCCTTCGGAAGCAGCGAGGGTCCCTCCATCAATCGCCTCATCTTATTGCCTATTCAGCATCGGACTGGGCTCCCTCTTCCGGTGCAGCAGGGCCGTGGCTCCCTTCGGTCGCGGCGTGAGCCCTCCGTCTGTCAGCCGAGTTACGCTGCGTACTCTACAGCGGACACGCTCTCCCCGCCGGTGCAGCAGAGTCACGGCTCCCTTCGGTCACAGTGGGAGCCCTCCATCCGAGGCACCTCGCAAGGGAGACCCTCCCTTCCGGTGCAGCAGAGCCGAAGCTCCCTTCGGAAGCAGTGAGGGTCCCTCCACCAATCGCCTCATATTTTGCCCATTTCAGGGTCGGACTAGGCCCCCTCCTTCTGGTGCAGCAGAGTCGTGGCTCCCTTCGGTTGCAGTGTGAGCCCCCTATCCGTCGCTCGAGTTACGCTGCGTACTCGACGACGGGTGGGCTTTCCCTCCCGGTGCAGCAGAGTCGCGGCTCCCTTCGGTCGCAGCTAGGGGGCCGCATCCGACCATCGAATCGTTTAAAAAAAAAAAAAAAAAAAAAAAAAAAAAAAAAAATTGGCACTCTCCTCCTTTTCCTTACATAAATTTAGTTCTACGCATATTTTGGGGGGGCTACCTAAATTTCTTGCTTCGTGGCAACTGTCCTATGCATAAAAGCTTCTTTGGGGAGTTCTCTGGTTCCGGCCTGTATTCCGGCCCGGAACCCTTCCCCAGGACAGCACGCCAAAATATGCTTAATACTCGCTCAAGCAGATTAGATGTAAGGGCGAACTCGTGAAATGATGTTTGATTAAACAAGGTTCAGGAGGAGCACGATCAGATAATCAACCCATTCGGCACAGGTGCAACCTGTTTAACCAATCATTCAATCAGCGCATCCTCTATATATTACCAGCCGTCTTACCTCCATCCAGCGATAGTTTCTTGGCATCCCTCCTCCACCCCTACTCCCCACTTCTAATCTGTTTCGATCCTACACTAGCAGGGGGAGTTCTCTGGTTCCGGCCTGTATTCCGGCCCGGAACCCTTCCCCAGGACAGCACGCCAAAATATGCTTAATACTCGCTCAAGCAGATTAGATGTAAGGGCGAACTCGTGAACTGCTTTTAATGAACTTCTGTCAAGGAAAAAATAAAAATAACAGACAAGTGAGAAAAACATAACAAAATATTGGGCCTGTTTTCAGAAAAATAAAAATGTTTTTGTAACAATAAAATGTTCCCTTCAGTTGAAACAGCACTGTTGCAAATACTGAACACAGCAAACGTATTCTTTTTTTAAACACATCACTTATTTAGAGAAAATGGCAAAAGTGATCCTTTCTTTTTCATCGACAGCACCTTTTTTTGCACATCCCCTACAATGAATTCTCTGCACTTTTGAGCAAACTCTGCTAACTTCCCTGGTGTGAAACTGATGCTGTTAAACTGCTCCCTGTCTGCAAAGTACAGCTCTGCGATTGGAGCGAGCTGGGCCACTGCATTCCGTGAGACACCTTCTCTTTGGAAGGCTTTGGTCATGGTTGCTCCACGTCTTGTCAGCTTTACCAGCCTTTTATAGCGATGTATGACATCACGTATATTGTTAGCTGAAAAACAAACAAAAAAACAAAAGTGAATACTTCAATGATTCCCCCAACTATTATTTAAGAAATACAGGGCCATATGTTTCTTTGTCTTCTATAGAAAGTTTTTAAACCGAGTGAATTTTAAAAGTCAAGAACATTGTGCCTGCCTTCAAAAAATTTACTGACAAGGATATTTTTCTCAATTTTGCAGGGTTTATTTTTTCCAGTCTAATTAAAATGTATCTTATCAATTTGTAAACTGGGGTACTAAGAAAAGAAAAAAGTATTCTGCTCTTGAGACCATCTGCTTAACCAAACTCTTCCTTGTACAGAAAGATCTATGACTTGAAACCTGTCAGTACTTGTCAGTATACTGCATATACTATTGAGTTCAGTCACTCTGAACATATGAATTACCCTAAATCTAATTGGTGGTTTACTTAATGACTTCAATTACTTTCTTTTCATTCACAAATCCATTTTGACTAATACAAATGACTTCCATCCCCGAAAGTATTATCGTTTTATTTTCAGTTGTCTAGAAAAATATGGAAGAATATGACAGCGTTACAGTGCCACGTAAAAAAAAAAAAAAAAAAAAAAAAGATTACGAGATTAAAGTAAAATTTCAAGAATAAAGCGGAAGTGTTTTGAAAATAAGCACAAAAAAAAACAAAAAAGTTAAGAATATATTTTATAGCCCATTGCATATACAAATGGCCTGAATTAGGAGCATCGGGAAAAGTTCCAAAGTCTCAGCTTTCAAATTCTATAAGTTTTATAGCAAAATAACAATGTCTTACAATCATGAGTTTTTCACGCTCTTTATTTATGGCGGGACAATTCACCTGTATTCACCTCAGATTAAGCGGCATGTGAATCAATAATTTTCCTGTTTACAATGAGACATTTGTTACATTACATTAGGCTATACTGGTTTTTTTTTCATACCTTCTGATGTTTCTTTACATTTATATTGTGATATAACTTGAAATAAAGAGGAAAACACATTTATTTAATGACAAAACTGACATAATTTGAAAGCTGACCTGTGTTATAGCTATTAAAAGCAACAAAGCACAAAATTATTGCAATTCTACAATAAGAAACTGATTTACGACGTTAAATATTATTTCCATGTACTAATGAGTTGGAATCCACTTCAACCTATAGGCAATAATTTAATGAAACAAGTATCTCATTGTAATCAAAAAGATGATTGATTCACATGAATACAGTGATCTGTCCGCCAGTATTAAAAACATTATTGTAAGACACATTGTTTTTATTTAGCTATAAAACTGACAGATTTTGAAAGCTGAAACTTTGTTTTATATTAAAAGTACCAAAAGCACAAAGCTTATTGCTATTATTGAATGGCTGGCACACTACAAATAATAAATGTAGACAAAGATGTGAATATTATTTCATACTGTCTCTTCGAGTAAGAGCGGTTCTATGGTAGGGATGGTTCGATACGTGTATCGGTACCGTTCGGTTCTCGGACAAATTCCAAATGGAAGTGATCATCCCTATCACCTTTGTGGGGGACTTAGGGCACGTGCATGTCATAATGTAGTCGTTTGCAATGCACTTGGCGAAGGGAGCGATGTAATTTCCTCATAATTATCTTCAGCTGGGATGTTTACGTGACAACACAGCATGGTCTCTGTCAGCAGATGTCGCTGTTTTAATGTCATTAATGTCTTTTTACTGTTAGCATAACTAAGCGAATCTGCTTAGTGCTGACAGACACGGGTGTGTTCGACTTGAAGCGGCGCTGCAGCGACCGATCTGTGTATGACATCAAAATACTGCGAAAGCGCTTGACAGCTGATGGTTCCATATTCTCGTTATAATCACTCTCGCGTTGCTCTGATGTCATAAACCGATCGGTGCCTACAGCGCCGCTTCAAGTCAAACACACCCGTGTCTGTCAGCACTAAGCAGATTCGCTTAGTCCCCTCACAAAGGTGATAGGGATGATCACTTCCATTTGGAATTTGTCCGAGAACCGAACGGTACCGATACACGTATCGAACCATCCCTAATCTATGGTGTGTGAATATCCATGGCTTAGCCCAGAGACATAAATGTATGTATCAGAATAAACAAGATACACTGTAAATATATATTTTTTTCATATTTTAAAAAGTTACATTGGCAATTGTTTTTGAGAGACAAGTATAATTAATTATATTTTGCACTTACAAACGTAGGTAATAATATAAGATTTTACATTTAAAACACAGAAATATGAAATGTTCGGGAAAAAAAATCCTAATGATACTTTTAAAAATTAGACTAAAATTACCAGTATGTGGCAGCAAGTTGTTAATTCATTTAATTTGTTTCGTTCAAAACGGTTGATTCATTCAGGAACAAAGTAAGAAAGTTGATTTTTATAAAGCACTGCTGAACACGTAAAAAAAAAAAAAAGCAAATGCATTCAGTAACGAAACACTGCTGTGTGCAGAGACACACAACATGGTTTTGTTTACAACTACTTTCGCAAAAAGATTATATTTTCTATTTGATTTAATCCACTTAATATTAACCTCTTGTTTTTTTATTTTGTTGCTCTGACACACAAAGCAATCTGTTCATATAATCGCTCTAAATTGTGTCCTAGAAAGTCTGCACATATAATACCATAATTAAAAATCTATATTTGTTGCTATACAGCAAATAATACAGTTAATAATTCCACATATATTCAAATCAATTCCGGGTGGCCTGGCAACTTCTTCCGGTGCTCCCAATCCAGGCTATTTGCATGAGTAATATAGGCAATTGTGACGTAGTCATGGAATCATCCGGAGACGTTGGATCCATTTGCAACAGCTTTATTTGTACACACAGAGTAAACAAGCAAGGTTCAATACCGGCTGACTGGTGTGGTGAAGATAATCCGACAGGGGTAATGAGAGTCCGTGCAAAAGGTCGAGGCAGGCGGCGAGACAAAGGGGTAATCCGATAAACAGGCGGGGGTCGACAATAGGCAGGCAGCAATGATTCACACACACGATAAACAGTCCGGTTCGTAACAGAAAGGCAGTCCGAAAAGAGAACGCTCAGGATTGGTAGCATAACTAGCAAAACTTCGCAAAGTCTAAGACGCCAAACAGCGCTATAAATGGCCGCCGCGGGGGAAGTGACCCGGGAAACCCGGAACCGGAAATGATCGTCCCAGGCACGGGGTTGTGGGTAATGTAGTGAGTTAGAACTCAGGTGAGAGTTCCCGCTGGCGGAGGTTGGAGGGAGCCACAGAGACCGCGCTTGTGACAGAGCCCCCCCCCTGCGAGTGCCTCCTGGCACGAGGAGGTAACCGACGCCGGGGTCTACCCCTTCCACGGGGAGCTGGTCGACCTGGGTGAGAGGAATGAAATTCGGCGGTGAGCGAGGGATCCAGGATGTCCTCGGCCGGTACCCAAGACCTCTCCTCGGGGCCGTAGTCCTCCCAGTCGACCAGGTATTGGAGCCGTCCGTTCCGGCGTCGGGAGTCCAGGATGGTGCTGACTCGATATACCTCCTCGCCGTCGATTATCAGGGGGGCAGGTCCCTGCTGGGCGGTCCCCTCTAGGTTCTCCACTCCTCCCGGGTCACCAGCGGGCTTCAACAGAGAGACATGAAAGGTTGGTGAGATACGGTATTCTGCAGGAAGTTCTAATTTAAATGAAACTGGGGTGATTTGTCTGATTATTTTGAAAGGACCCACGTACCTGGGACTGAGCTTTTTGCAGGGTAGGCGTAGACGAAGGTCCCGGGTAGATAACCAAACCCACTGGCCGGGCTCATAAGGGGGGTTGGGTCGGCGTCTGCGGTCGGCCTGGACCTGAGTGCGTCGAATGGCTCTTTGCAGATGGACGTGTGCTAGATTCCAAGTCTCCTCGCTTTGCTGGAACCAGGAGTTGACCGCTGGGAGTTCGGAGGGTTCCCCAGACCAGGGGAACAAGGGGGGTTGAAATCCTAAAATGCATTGAAATGGTGTGAGATTGGTAGCAGGCTTGCGTAGTGAGTTTTGGGCGTACTCAGCCCAGAAGAGGTAGCGGTTCCAGTCTTCCTGATGGTTTTGACAGTATGAACGTAGGAAGCGGGTCAACTCCTGGTTTAATCTCTCAGCTTGGCCGTTGGACTGAGGGTGGTATCCGGATGTAAGGCTGATATTAACTCCAAGCAGACGGAAGAAGTTAGTCCAGAGACGTGAAGTGAATTGCGGTCCACGATCTGATACAATGTCCTCGGGTAACCCGTAGAATCGGAACACAGAGTTACATAGAGTCTCCGCTGTTTCCATGGCAGAGGGGAGTTTGGGGAGAGGGATGAGACGGCAACCTTTGGAGAAGCGATCGATGACAGTAAGAATTACAGTATGACCCTGAGAGGCGGGTAGGTCCGTGATAAAATCTATGGCGATGTGGGACCACGGGCGCTTGGGTGTGGGTAAAGGCTGAAGAAGGCCTGCGGGTAACTGATGTGAAGCCTTAGCAGTGTTACAAATGGCGCAGCTCTTGACGAACGTGATGGTATCTGAGCGTATAGAGGGCCACCAGAAACGGTTGTTGAGCAGTTGTAGCGTTGCCTCGATACCCGGGTGACCGGAACTTGGGGTGGCATGAACCTCGGAAAGGACTCGTTTACGCAGGTTTGCTGGAACATAGGTGAGGTGGTCGGGACAATTAGCTGGAGGAGGGTCCCGTAGGTGTTCCTCTGTGATCTCAGTCATGATGTCCCAAGATACCGGGGCCACGACGACGGAGGTGGGTAGGATAGTTTCAGGAAAGTTAGTATGGAGGTCGGGTTCATGAATGCGGGAGAGGGCGTCCGCCTTAGTGTTCTGAGAGCCGGGTCGGTAGGTCACTTGAAATTGAAATCGGGTGAAGAAAAGGGCCCATCTAGCTTGGCGGTGACTGAGGACCTTAGCAGAGCAAAGGTATTCCAGATTTTTATGATCGGTCAGCACTGTAAAGGGGTGACGAGCTCCTTCGAGCCAATGCCGCCATTCCTCGAGAGCTAGTTTGATCGCTAGCAGCTCTCGATTGCCCACGTCATAATTTCTCTCGGCGGGGGTGAGCTTGTGAGAGAAGTATGCACAAGGGAAAGTCTTGGGGGGTTGGCCCTGACGTTGTGAAAGTACCGCTCCTACGCCGGTACTGGAGGCGTCTACCTCTACTAGAAATGGCCTTTCGGGATCTGGGTGGTGGAGGATGGGAGCCGTAGTGAACCTTTGACGCAAATCGTGGAACGCTTGGATGGCTGTAGTAGACCAGTTCAGACGGCGGTCCCCCCTTTTGACCATGGATGTGAGAGGCGCGGCTACGGTGCTGAAATGTCTGATGAAGCGGCGGTAGAAGTTGGAGAACCCCAGGAAACGCTGGAGCTCCTTGAGAGTTGTGGGACGTGGCCACTTGCGAACTGCATTCACCTTAGTCTCGTCCATAGCGACCCCTTCAGGGCTGATAACATAGCCGAGGAAGGCTATTTTGCTTACGTGAAACTCACACTTCTCCTCCTTGGCGTACAGTTGGTGCTGGATGAGACGTTTCAGAACAGCTCTAACATGTTGAATGTGTTCGGAGTAGGAGTCTGAGTAGATGAGAATATCGTCTATGTAGATTATAACCCAGCGGTTCAACATGTCTCGGAAGATTTCGTTGACGAAGGCCTGAAAGTAGGAGGGACTATTGGCTAGACCGAAGGGCATAACCCGGTATTCATAGTGACCGGTGGTTGTTGAGAATGCGGTTTTCCACTCATCCCCCTCGCGAATTCTGATGAGATTATACGCTGAACGTAAATCCAACTTGGTGTAGATCTTGGCCGTTCGCAACAATTCCAGTGCAGGAGGTACGAGTGGGAGTGGATAGCGATATTTGATAGTTATGTCGTTGAGGGCCCGGTAGTCAATGCAGGGACGAAGACCTCCGTCCTTCTTTTTAACGAAGAAGAAGCCGGCCGACGCGGGAGAGGTGGAGGGTCGAATGAATCCCTTGGCCAGTTCCTCCTGGATGTACGCCTTCATGGCCTCAGACTCGGGCTGAGAGAGGGGGAAGATACGCCCACGAGGTGGAGTAGATCCTGGGATGAGGTCGATAGCACAGTCACCTGGTCGATGAGGCGGTAGTTGAGTGGCTTTGAGGCGGCTGAAGGCCTCAATGAGATCCTGGTATTCGCTGGGTATAATCGTATCTGGCCTAGGTTGGGTGCGTGGCTCAACTGTTCGGGTGATTCGTGGGGAGCAATGCATTTGACAGTTAGGAGACCAGTGAGTGATACTTCCCTGAGTCCAAGAGATGGCTGGTTCGTGTAGGTGGAGCCATGGGTAGCCTAGGATGAGTGGTGATTGGGGTGAGGAGATAAGGAAGAAGCGAAGGGTCTCTTGATGGTCAGGTTGGATCTGTAGAGTGATATCGTTGGTGGTGTGATGAATCCGTCCAGATCCTAGCGGTCGCCCGTCGATGGCGGCCACTGCCACAGGTGAAACACAAGACAGGATGGGTAAGTGATTATTAGCAACGAAATCTGAGTCAATAAAATTCCCCGCTGCCCCCGAGTCAATCAGGGCTGTAGTTTGAATAGAATTTCCATTGAACATTAGGGTAACGGGTATTTCACATCGATTGATATGAGGTTTAACTTGACTCACCGAGGAAGGTGGACGTGGGGGTCGAGTGGGACAGTTGGCCCTGATGTGTCCAGCCAAGCCACAATACAGACAAAGGTTGCTCTTTAGCCGTCTCTCCCTCTCCTCCAAGGTCAACTTGGTGGCTCCTAACTGCATAGGTTCAGGAACAGCCTCGACGGTGGGTAGATTCAGGGACACAGAGGAACCCGGTCGACTGGGTTTACGAGCTCGCATGACGTTGTCAATCCGGATGGACAGATCGATGTATTGATCTAACGAGAGACCCTCATCTCTACAGGCCAGCTCTACTTGCAGGTCCGGATGTAGCCCTCTCCGATAGTGGAGCTTGAGAGGCCCGTCGTTCCATCCACTCTGGGCTGCGAGGGTGCGAAACTCGAGTGCATAATCCGCCGCTGTACGCCTGCCCTGTTTGAGTGTAACAATCTGCTCCCCGGCCTCGCCGCTTTGTGAGCTGGGTTGAAAAACTGCTTTAAAACGTTCCAGGAAGTTAGCGAAGGAGGGGAAGGTTGGTTGACCCAGATTCCACACGGCGGTGGCCCAGTCTAACGCTCTTCCGGAAAGCAAGGAGCAAACGAAGGCTATTTTACTCTCATCCGTGGGATACAGATGGGGTTGTTGATTTACAAACAACGTACATTGCAATAGGAACCCCTTACATTTAGTAGACGTACCGTCAAACTTCTCCGGGAAAGCGAGACGTGGGCTGGTGGTGACTGCCTGAGCTGCTGGCGGTGGCGTAGTTACCGGAGGTGGAGCAGGCGGGGTAGCGATCTGTAGGCCCCGCAGTGCTTGTACTAACTGTTCCGTTAGGTGGGTAAGTTGGTCGAGTTGCTGTTGGTGATGTGTCAGGACCGAAGCTTGGGCGGTGAGCTCGGTGGTAAGCTGGGCGACTGTCGCTGGATCCGTAGGTGGCGAAGTTTTCTGTGACGTAGTCATGGAATCATCCGGAGACGTTGGATCCATTTGCAACAGCTTTATTTGTACACACAGAGTAAACAAGCAAGGTTCAATACCGGCTGACTGGTGTGGTGAAGATAATCCGACAGGGGTAATGAGAGTCCGTGCAAAAGGTCGAGGCAGGCGGCGAGACAAAGGGGTAATCCGATAAACAGGCGGGGGTCGACAATAGGCAGGCAGCAATGATTCACACACACGATAAACAGTCCGGTTCGTAACAGAAAGGCAGTCCGAAAAGAGAAAGCTCAGGATTGGTAGCATAACTAGCAAAACTTCGCAAAGTCTAAGACGCCAAACAGCGCTATAAATGGCCGCCGCGGGGGAAGTGACCCGGGAAACCCGGAACCGGAAATGATCGTCCCAGGCACGGGGTTGTGGGTAATGTAGTGAGTTAGAACTCAGGTGAGAGTTCCCGCTGGCGGAGGTTGGAGGGAGCCACAGAGACCGCGCTTGTGACAGCAATACTGTAACTTTAATTGCTACTATTTTAATTCTTTTAATTTTGACTTTATTCTCGAAACATTTAGACTTTATTCTTGTAATGTCTACTTTATTCTTGAAATATTTCAAGTTTATTCTCGTAATTTTGACTTTATTCTACAAATATTTTGACTTTATTCTCAAAATATTTCGACTTTAATCACGCAAAGTTAGGGTTTTTATTTTTTAACATGGCACACCGTCATAGAAGAATACTTATCTGCATTGCAAAAAAATTAAATAAAAATAACTATGATGTGAACAGAAAAAAACCCATAAAAGGGGACAAAAAAAAAAAACATAAAAAGACAACTGTGTGTACCTCGTTTTATCTTGTCATATTCATTCTTCTTGCTCTTCTTCTTGTTCTTCTTATGTTTTTTGTGTTTGTTTTTCTTGGTTTTGCTTTTCTTTGTTTTTCTTCGTTGAGGAGTCTCTTCTGAACTTGAACTTGAAGAGTCAGAAGAGTCATCACATGAATCTTCTGTCACTGATGACTCTCCATCAGTTGATGTGTTCCCATCACTTGATAGGTCAACAGCACCAGTTTCTTTATGTGCCACTGATGTACTAGGAATCAGGTCATCTGAATGAAGAAATATAACAAAGTAGTAATGGGCGATATAAGCGATATGCGATATAAACGATACAAAATTGGCCTACGATAGAGATTCTAATTCTATTGCACTATCGCGATAATGCATGTTTGATGATGCAATCTACCCGCGAAATTTACAGTAACGAGCTGCAGCCGGCTGCAACGCATCATCTTGAATAAACATGGCTGAAAGCGTCAGCGAAACAGAGGAGCTAGTGAAAAAGACTGGTGCAACCAGTACCGCCGCTCCCTATACGCAGACTAGGTTTGTAAGCGCACGTGATGATGCGCAGCATCTGCGCCGCAACGCGCTCTCACCTCTGTTTACGGCTGACTATTTGGCCAAAAATTATGATAATAATTGATGAACAATATGCCTGGTCCTGGAAAGAGACATCAACACTCCGGCGCCGAGAAACGAAAGCAAAATAAAGCCCAAGATGAAGCCCGTGCATCACTTTCAGGTACTTTCATAATCCTGTGAAACTTTATATTATTCTGTCGACATTAATGTCGGTAATAATTTCACGACTAACGCATCTTTCTTAATATGAATACAAGCAGATCTAAGTAAACAAAATGACTTAAAATGCATTATATTAAAACACAGAGGCAATTATGATTATTGATTAATAATGACCATATAGTGTCATTAAATAACAGTGTTAAAATACATAATCTAATACAAAATTAACAGTTTACATTACAATTTTAATAGAAATGCCTGAAAAGGGCACCAAAGGCCTGGTAAATGCAGTTGTTACACTTACATGATGATCGAAATCCTTGTTTAATATTGACCAAACATTTAATTAAAATATCCTCATAATCTTTCCTATCATTTCCTCAACTAAAATATGTGGACATCATAACCCTTGTCTGCTTTATTGTCAAATAGCAAAGGCTTTATCATATGAAGAGCTCATTTACGACTTTGCCTCAAGAAAAAGCAGAAGTGTGCCTTTGTAAATTTTGAACTTTGGAAAGCTCCAGCAGATGACAGTGTTGATTTTATTTCAGTTTATTATGGTTTATTTTATTAAGATTTCACATTTTTAATTGTTTTATTTAAAGTGTAATTTTAGTTTGTATTTTTTGCTGTAGAGCTACAATTGTAATTTATAAATGATACAATTTATTTATGTATTTACTATTTACTTTTATTTGAATAAAGTTCTATTTTGGCCCCTATAGTAGGTGTTTTTATTGTTATTTTATTTTTACTTCTGTAATATTTGGGAGAGGGGGCACAAAAGTAAATTTCTGCTTAGGGCACCCATTTGGCCAGCAGCGGCCCTGGGTGCAACATCTGATATTTGGACGTGGTTTGGCTTTAAGCCGTCCGACGAGCAGCAGCAAAATATACTCTGTAGAGTGTGTGGGGCAAAAGTTCCAGTTAAGAGAGGTAACACGACTAATCTGTTCTACCACTACATTTAGTTTATTTATCTGCAACATTGTGTGTTTAATTACAGTTTTGCTTTTGCACAATAATTGTTCTCAAAACGACATGCAACGTTTCTTTATTTCTTTAAAAAAAAAAAAAAATTGCAGTTTGGCTTTCCTAAGGGTCTATGTAACCTGTTCTGAAATGGTTCTATTATAATTTATATATCGCAATATATATCGTTATCGCAAGAGGCTGCAATGTATATCGCAATATGGATTTTAGGCCATATCGCCCATCCCTATAACAAAGTATTGCATTACAAATGCAACATAGAATTTCGGTTTGCTTTTACTGTCATTGCATGATGCATAAAATTAAATGGGTAACACTTTACAATAAGGTTCATTAGTTAACCACATTAGTTAACATGAACTAATAATGAACTGCACTTATACAGCATTTATTAATCTTTGTTAATGTTAATTTCAACATTTACTAATACATTATTAAAATCTTGTTAACATTAGTTAATGCATTGTGAACTAACATGAACAAACAATGAGCAACTGCATTTCCGTTAACTAACGTTAATGAAGATTAGTAAATACAGTAACTAATGTATTGCTCATGGTTAGTTCATGTTAGTTAATACATTAACTAATGTTTAACTAATGAACCTTATTGTAAAGTGTTACCATTAAATGAAGGTGCACTATTCAAAACAGTTCTGAAAATATCTAATCTAAATGATTTAATATTTACATTTACTTATTTATCAGACGTTTTTATATAAAGCTACTTAAAAATGAAGACAATAGAAGCAAATAAAACAAAACAAATATTAATATATAATTTTATACGTATTGTAATGTATGAAATATATTTATTAATATATAGATTATACAACAAATATGTTGAGTTGTTACTTTGCTGTGCTGAAAGCTCCACTACTTGCTGCCGAAGCTCGCTGTTCAAGGCTTCCAGCTTACTTCCGCCTTGTTTTGCCACATCAGTATTTCTTGCTTTATTGGCTTCATTGTAGTCAATGGAGCTAAAACAACAACAAAAACACAGTGACAGTTATGTTTCACCATAGCATACAATGTTAACACATTTATGTGGTGTTATATGCAGAGTTATCACTATTATACAGTTTTCCATACTAATAAGTTTTCCATTCATGTATGGTTTGTTAGTACAGGATGACATTTGGCTAAGATACAACTATTTGAAAATCTGGAATCTGAGGGTGCAAAAAAATCTTATTGAGAAAATTGCCTTTAACATTTTCTTAGCAATGCATATTACTAATCAAAAATTAGGTTTTGATATATTCACGGTTACCCCTTGGAGAACATGCTAAATGTTAATAATTTTAACAAAATAAGGGATCATGAAAACTGTACTTCACAAGACAAAATAATAACTGAATTTATTTAAATGGCCATGTCCAAAAGTTAACATACCCTGGAATCTTTGTACTGTGTGTTGTTTCCTGGATGATCCACAACTGTTTTTATGTTTTGTGAAAGTTGTTCATGAGTCCCTTGTTTGTCCTGAGCAGTTCATCTGCCTGCTGTTCTTCAGAAAAATCTTCCAGCTCCTGCACATTATTTGTTTTTTTTCCAGCATTTTCTGTGTATTTAAACACTTCCCAAAAGTGAGTGTAAGATTTTGAGATCCATCTTTTTACATTGTGAACAACTGAGGAACTCAACTATTACAAAAGGTGAAAACATCTACTAATATATAAGATGGCAAAAAAAATGCATTAAGAGCTGGGGGTGTAAACTTTTGAACAGATTTTATTTTCCATTTAGTATTGCACTTTAGAAGCTACATAAATATTTACATGTCTCAAAGAAGACAATGTATGTACAATTTACCCTTATTATCCAATTTAAAAGGTTTACGCTCCCCGGCTCTTAATGCATTGTGTTGCTTTCTTGAACATCAGTGAATGTTTTCATCTTTTGTAATAGTTATGTATAAGTCCCTTAATTGTCCTTAGTGTAAAAAGATGGATCTCAAAATCATACATTCAGTTTTGGAATAGTTAAATTATGCAGATGCTGCTGGAAAATCAAAGAATGTGCAGGAGCTGGACAGAACTAAATAAAAATAACATGCAATTTTCATGACTCATCTTATTTTTGCTAAAATTATTAAGACTTTGCATATTCTGAAAGTGATATGAGCACAACTGTGTAAATATATAGTGGTGGCCAAAATTATTAAAATGATTTATTAATAATTATTTTCACCAGTGTGGGATTACAAATTTAAGAATCTGTTTATAATAATGCTGACCCTAGATTCTTACATAGCATCACAGATAAATCTAAAGTTAAGTACATTGAATTTAGAGGTACAGATGATGACATTAGAAGAAGATCAAATCAGCCAGCCCAGGTGTCTGAGACATTAACCCTTTTACAGCTATTCCTTTGTCTCTATGATAATGTTAAGGTATGGGCAATACTGTCAGACTGATTGGATTAGTACATATGCCTTTGAATGATACCTTTGTCTCAATGATAATGTGAAGGTATGGGCAATACTGTCAGACTGACTGAATTAGCACCTATGCCTTTGAATGACACTGTTATGATAATGAGATCAGGGCTGGGGAACTCTGGTAACGGGCTGATTCCTGTACTGCATTTGCATGCTTTGTTTAGATTGACTCCACCTCTATGTAATCCTCCCCCTGGAAAGGTATATAAACTGTAATGTATATGCCTTAGTAGACGAATTTTGATGACTGCAGCAACGAACAGCTAGGATCTCAATAAAGAGAAACTTCTGCTTCAAGATATCCAAAACGTCTCCTGGTCTCTGAGAAAAGTTCACAACAGTTTTGGTGCCCTGTGACCCGGATAGAGTTCCAGCTTCTTCACCTGAATCCAGATTGAAACAGCAAGCTCAACAGAAGATCTGCTTTCAAGACTACATCTTTTGGAATCCAGAGCGAAACTTCCAGCTGAACAAAGATTTCCATGAATCTTCCGTTACAACCAAGGGTTGGTGAGTGCTACTCTATTCAAAAGAACCGCTAAAGACCAGTACATATAGTTATCCTCTGCGCCGTCAGAGAAGAGTTAACAGACAGCTGTAGGGTTTAGTTAACTAAGTTATCCTCTAAAGGTGTTCTTTTAGAGATGAAAAGTTACCCTCTGTTAATTCAGGGAAGTTTAGCATTACGTGCTAAAGTTGTTTATCCTCTGTTCACTCAGGGAAGGTTAACATTACGTGTTAATATTTGTTATCCTCTGTTTATTCAGGGAAGGTTAACTACAGCTATTACAGTTTAGTTAACTAAGTTACCCTCTAAAGTTGTTCTTTTAGAGAAGAGTTGTTTATCCTCTGTTCACCCAGGGAAGTTTAGCATTACGTGCTAATATCTGTTATCCTCTGTTTTAAGCAGGGAAGTTTAGCATTAAAGTGCTAAAATTTGTTATCCTCTGTTTTGGCAGAGAAGTTTAGCATAAAGTGCTAGTAGTTTGTGTTGTCCTCTGTTAATTCAGGGAAGGTTAACAATAGTTGATCTGTGTTAACAAGCGTACCCTCTGTTGATCAGAAAAGTTTTAGTGTTGTGATTGTGTGGTTACAAAGAAACTTGCAAAATGGTTAGAAAGAATGCTAGGCTGATCCCCACAACTGAAAAGGGTGGTCTCGCAACTCCTTTGTGGTCAGATAGTGAATTCAAATCACTGTTAGGAGAGCAAATGAACCTAATAGTAACTGAAAAAGTTAGACAAGAATTAACTAAGAAATATGAGATCCATCCAGACAAGATTTGGTCAGTAGATGAGTGTAAGAAAGTCCTTGGAGCATGTATTCGTAAGAACAATGTGAAAGGCATTATCTGCTGCCACAGAGAATTTGGTTTAACGCTAGCTACACAACAGTCTCAGCGTAACTCAGAGTTAGAGGAACAGAACAAAGAACTCCGGGCTAGAATATCCGCTTTGACTAAAAAATTTAACTGCAACAAAGCTTCAGAAAAAACTGATATGGAAGTTAGTCAGCCTGATAACATTTATCCTGACTTTTTTTGAAAATGATGTAGCCATCCAATCAGTGTCTGATGTGCCTGTAGATTCGGTGAAGGTTTGTGGTGCTAGGAGAAGATCTCAGGGAATTGAAAATGTTCCTCCCAACTTTTCTGTTGTTCAGGTACAAGCAATTGCAAGAATGCTTGGACCTAAAGATATAGAGAGATTGTCCCAGAGCTTACCTTCAGCACGCACAAGTTTTTCTGAATTCAGAAGAGCACTGATTAGCAAAATGCGTCTCTACGACATGTCGTTAGCAGAAGTCACACAGCTGATGTCACAAATTCTAACTGAATCTGAATTCAACAGTTTTGAGTCTGCTGTTACTTCTGCACTACAACATGCCAGTAAAGGCGATTTGAGAGAAGGTGTTTTAAAAATTCTAAAGAATATCATAGGACCCAAAACAGACTGGTCCAGAATCACTAACTGTGTGCAAAAGAAGGATGAAACTGTAAGTGAGTACACTGAAAGGTTTTGTCAGTCAGCTGCAGCATACAGTGGAATAGCTGACACTCCAGAGAAGGTGCTAGATGATAAAGGACCACTAGCTCGTACATGGTTTGATGGCCTTTTAATTGAATATAGAAATGCACTGCCTTTCTTAGATCTCACATGGTCCAATAGAACCCTGCAAAGCAACTTGGACAGGTTAGCTACTTGGGAAAGAAACTCTGATGTTAAAGCCAGAGTAAAGATTGCAGCAGCTTCCTTTAAGTTGAAAACAGAGAACCGACAGGAAAGTAAATGTCCTAAGAGAGAGGGTAGTTGTCATTACTGCGGTAAACCTGGACACAGGATGAAAGAATGCAGGAAAAACAAAAAATACGTAAAAGAAATGAACAATGTAAATCAGCTTTTACACAGTCTGCTAGCAATGCTAAAACAGCACCTCCCCACTACACCAAACTCACTGGGCAGCTTGCTGAGGTGCTAACCGTTAAGGCTGTGAATTCTTAATTACCCCAGTAATCTACAACAAAGATGAAAGACTCTTTGTTAACAGAACAAAGGGAAGTTGAATATCACTCCCCCCAAACTTGGGGACACTTGGTTAAGAACACTCACAGCCATACCAGAATATTCTATTCAGTCACCCATCCTCTGTTATGATGTCTACCAGGACTGATGTTTAATTAGAGGACTGAAATGTAGTGATTGCATTGTTTTGGAAATACATGTATTTTTGTTCTGCATTAGGAACTTATGTCTCACACTATACAGTGCACACAACACTTAAAGGGACAGATTAGGACACACAAACCAGTGAGGAGCCCAGGAAAGAACCGAAGTGCATCAGGCCTCGGGGGTCAATTCTGCGGTGAAGATTTCCTCATAGGTTTTTCCCCTTTAGTACTTTCAATCCCCACCTCACTGGTCTATTAGGTGTCAAATTAAGATAAGGTTAAGAAAAAAAAACACTATACGATCACTAGAATTTTAATGTAATAAATAAAACCACTATACGATCAACAGAAGTCTAAAAATATCTATGCATGAATACTGCTGGTCTGCTGTTTCTTTGTTTTCTTGTGTTTCAGGTGTGTATGCCAAGTCATCTTCATAAGAGAAACCCTGGTGTGAAGCATCACTTCAGACATCCATGAACAAGCTTCATGAGGACAAAGAGTCATCTGAGTGAATCTACGTGGGAAACAGACTACAGAAAACAGACAGATTCACAGCTATTCAGGCGCCATAGACTTCAAGACTTCCACTCTTACGCTACATGATTTTCTGTGACATCATGTAGTTTGTACGACATTTCACCATCCCTTGTCGTATGTGTCAACAGTTATGGTTCTGAAAAGAACTATTACACCTACGTAAATCTAAGACAAGACACAGAATAAGTTGTATGTGCCTGTAACTTTTTCAAGTTACATGACTGCAAGATGGGGCTTATGTTAACCAACGTAGGCTATAGAATGGACTTATGAAAGTTTCAGAGAATCACATGAGAGAACTTCAGTCATCCATCAACATGATCAAGATTGCCATTCTAGTAATCACCATGAACATCGCAACAAAATCCAACAAGACATTCTTGATCTTTCAGCAAAATTACACCAGATGACTGAAAATAGTTCTTCATGGTTTGGAAACTTGTTAGGGAAACCCTGGCTGTGGATCAAGGAAATAGCAGTTCTGCTATTGATTCTCCTACTGGTGTACTATCTATGCGTCCACAGTATCAAGTGTTTCATTCAGCAAATGACCCACGACCATCACAAGAAAATGACTGGTCCAACCAGAAAAGACTATTACCCGTAAGAACTTAACGGGCCCTAGCTGCATGTTTGTTTCTGTGTCAACATGCCGTTACAAACAATCACCACAGAGCAAGTACTATGTGCCTGTAACAATCAAAGGTTACAAGAACGAACTTTTAAATGTTTAAATTTGTATCATGTGAGAGTTATTAGAACTCTCAAAGGGGGAACTGTGGGATTACAAATTTAAGAATCTGTTTATAATAATGCTGACCCTAGATTCTTACATAGCATCACAGATAAATCTAAAGTTAAGTACATTGAATTTAGAGGTACAGATGATGACATTAGAAGAAGATCAAATCAGCCAGCCCAGGTGTCTGAGACATTAACCCTTTTACAGCTATTCCTTTGTCTCTATGATAATGTTAAGGTATGGGCAATACTGTCAGACTGATTGGATTAGTACATATGCCTTTGAATGATACCTTTGTCTCAATGATAATGTGAAGGTATGGGCAATACTGTCAGACTGACTGAATTAGCACCTATGCCTTTGAATGACACTGTTATGATAATGAGATCAGGGCTGGGGAACTCTGGTAACGGGCTGATTCCTGTACTGCATTTGCATGCTTTGTTTAGATTGACTCCACCTCTATGTAATCCTCCCCCTGGAAAGGTATATAAACTGTAATGTATATGCCTTAGTAGACGACTTTTGAAGAACTGCAGCAACGAACAGCTAGGATCTCAATAAAGAGAAACTTCTGCTTCAAGATATCCAAACGTCTCCTGGTCTCTGAGAAAAGTTCACAACACCAGCTAAAATGTTTTTAAGTTACTTTTTATCTTTTGCAGTAGTGTGTCAGTAGAAAATATGAGTTTACATTTACAAAGTTACAAACATTCATTTTGCCATTAATTGTAATAATCCACTGAGAGTCACAACAGCCAGTGCTCCACACAGAGATCTGATCTCATCACTATCCAGTCTGTCTGGAATGACATGAAGCAACAGAACAAACTGAGACAGACTAAACCCAGAAGAACTGTGGCAACGTCTCCAAGGTGCTTTAAGAGACCTACTGTACCTGAAAAACTACATTACTGTTATAATTTTTAGGCACTTGTGTTCAATCAACATTTGGTGTGACCATCCTTTGTGTTTAAAGCAGCTTTTGCCCTTGGTGCATTGTACTTAGTTTTTCAGGGAGCTTTGCAGGTAGTTCTCTTGAAGCATCTTAGAGACGTTGCCACAGTTCTACTGCAAACTGTCTCAGTTTGTTTATATCACACACTAGATGATGATGAGATCAGATCTCTGTGTGGAGCACTGGCTGTTGTCAGGCTCCTTGTGCAAACAAAAATCTCACTGGATTATTACAATTAATGGTAAAATTATTGTTTAGAAATATAGTACTATTTGGCTTACCTTCATCCTCTACACTTTCTAAGTTGCGTTTTTTCCGGGTGTTGTAATGTGACATCTACAAAAAATAAAAAAAATAATTGATTGATCAAATTGTTTTACATAGCATGCATGCAATCAGTGTAGAAATCATTTCAGAGAGTGGCAAAATGCTCAAGACCATGGACCAGTTGTGGATAGTCTTACGAACTTGTCTGACCAACTAGCAGTTAGTTGGCACTTAATTACTTGTTTGTCATAAATTTGACAAACATTTTTATGCAACTGGCTTAAAGTTAAGACCAGTATAGGTAAAACAATATAGGTGACTAACGTTTAATACTAATATAAGCAGTTCATGCAACAGCCACCAGATCTTCCAGATTGATGATGAAGTGACCAAGTTTAATTTCCCCCCATGTCATTGTTATACTTCTAATATAATAGTTAGAAATAGTTAATCTATTAACTACAAGTGACTACAATATACGTTTAAACAGACCTAACACATTTGTATACATGTTGTTTTATAGAAAACGTCAATAAAGCTGATTACTTTTCACTTGCAGGACTTCATAAACACCGAGTCAAATGACATAACATGTTAGCTCTAAGTCAAAAACCTTAATAAAATACCTTTTTTTCCACAGTTGTTACGTCTGGAGATTTTGATCACACCGTACGGTAACGTTAGGTCAAAATGAACAAAAAGATCCACTGGGCCGCAAACCTAATGAGCAGTCTTCCTCAAGAGGGCGCTTGAGAAATGTCCGTTACCTTGTGACAATGCCATTGGTTCAGTCGGGAAAGAAAAACTACAAAATATATAACAATACAAATAAACTTCACTATAATTTAACAGTAATTAAGGCCCCGTTTACACGAAGGGAAAACGCAGATATTTCCCTGCGGTTTGGCCTCTCATTTACACGAAAACCCCGTTTTTATCACAGAAAACGATTATTTCTAAAAACTCCGGCCAAAGTGGATAAATTAGAAAACACCGTTTTCACGTTGTAGTGTGGACTGTGAAAACGGAGGCTTTTGAAAATGATGACGCATATTTATAGTCATGTGACGCATATTGTACCAATAGATATCTATGTTTACACCAGTAATTGTGCCTGTGCTATTCACACACTGCTGCTAAAGAGATTTACCTTGTACACTCTTCAAATTACAGTCCTAAAATGATGACAGAAATTTTACTCACAGTTGCTGTCCTGCAAAACATGACGACAACTGCTTTTCAGATAAAATATGAATGAGCGTGATATAGACGCGTCAGTGGATAATGAGATATTTCCGTAAATTATCCCGCCAGAAGAATTGCGTGAAAACTTATTACGTCTGTATAATTTTGGAGGCTTTACGCATGCGCAGTAAGGCGAATTTGATGTTTTCCTACGTTTCAGTGTGGATGAGAAACTTTTGGAAAACGCTTGGAAACGCAGTGTGGACGGAGAGCGTTTTAAAATTAAAACTCCGTTTTCAAATGTATCCGGATTAATGTAAACGTAAATATTACGAAATACAAACGGCATAGAGTAACGTTATATATAGAGATTTAAAAAAAAAAAAATCCCAAAACAAATGTGCCGTCAAAGTCCCGCCCATTTCCGGATTTTCCCTTGTAAACAGAAATCGCGCCAACAGAGCTAAAAAAAAAAAAAAAAAAAAAAAAAAAACCTGATGAAGTTCGGGTAGGTAGGAAGATCAAACGAAGAAAATTAAAGAAGAGATTTACATTTAACCAACTGTGTAGATGAGCACTTTATTGAGATCACTCATTGAGAAAGTTTATGTAAGGGAAACGAACAAGTCACGTCTGAAATTAATAAAGTGGATGCAAAAGAAAAGATTGCTCCATGGTAAAATGAAATGCAGGCGATGCAAGAAACGCATGAAAATGGTGACGTCTTCTTGTAAAGATGGATACATCTGGTAAGTATATGATTTATTGATTGATTGAAATAGCTGGCATGTTAAACAAATTCAGAAAATAACTTAAATATAAATATATCATTGTGTTAAAAATAAAGTAAAATATTGTTCTATTCAAGTGGAACAGTATTTTTCTACATACAAATTGAGAGACATCATTACAGAATTGTAAACAAGATGACAATTCCAGAAAATTTAGTATAATGCATCTATTTCATTTATACATAATTTACATTTATTGGTCACCTCAATTTTACATTTTAATATAATCTTTACCAGAGAAAATTAGTTAAATAATTTTGTAATCTCTTTAATCTTATTGTTGTTTTTGTGAATTGTTGTGTCAATGTGTAATAAATCCTTAACATACAGTGTAACCAGTTCACTAACAAATAAGTTCTCTGAGCTATTTTTTTTAAACAAACATACAGACAAATAAATAAATAAATAAAGTGTATATATATGTAAGAGGGATCTGTTACGTGACAGTGCTGGTTCGACGAGGCGGGAGACAGACATGAATAATATATCATTTTAATTACTTCTTGTACTGAACAGGAGACATCCACACACACAGGTAAACTTCATAAATGACCGACAATAGACTGAACTCAAAGACAGACTTATAAAGCAAACTAATCAAGAGACACAGGTGATACAGATAATGAATGAACAAGGACTAAACCAAATGATTACAAACAGACGGGGGAAGACAGAGGGAGAAACCAAATCAGAATAGTGCAAACACAAAGGCAAAAGACATGAAACATAAGGAGACATGTAACATTACCTCCCCCTCCCGGTAGGCGCGTCTCGCGCCGTGACGGAAACACCGGGGAGGGAGGGCGGGCGCCCTGGAGGCCGTTACGGGACAGGACCTTACTGGGTTGGGAAGGCCTCCAGGGCGGATCGGGGAGCCATGGCGGGTCGGGGAGATCAGGAGTCCATGGCCAGACAGGCAGTTCATATGGCCAAGGTGGGTCCGAAGGCCATGGCCGGACAGGCAGTTCAGGTGGCCATGGTGGGTCAGGAGGCCATGGCCGGACAGGCAGTTCAGGTGGCCATGGTGGGTCAGGAGGCCATGGCCGGACAGGCAGTTCAGGTGGCCATGGTGGGTCAGGAGGCCACGGCCGGTATAACAGTTCATCAGGCCATGGCGGGTCAGGAGGCCATGGCCGGGTCAGGAGTTCATGTGGCCATGGAGGGTCAGGAGGCCATGGCCGAGCAGACAGTTCATATGGCCATGACGGGTCAGGAGGCCATGGCCGGTATAACAGTTCATCAGGCCATGGCGGGTCAGGAGGCCATGGCCGAGCAGACAGTTCATATGGCCATGACGGGTCAGGAGGCCATGGCCGGGTCAGGAGTTCATGTGGACATGGAGGGTCAGGAGGCCATGGCCGGGTCAGGAGTTCATGTGGCCATGGAGGGTCAGGAGGCCATGGCCGAGCAGACAGTTCATATGGCCATGGTGGGTCAGAAAGCCATGGCCGGACATACAGTTCAAGGAGCCATGGCTGGGCAGCCCCCGTGGCCTTGGCCTCGGTCCTCGGCCCGGCCACGTTGGCTAGGGATATGTAGCCCCCCCCCCAAATTTTCTTGGGGAGATTTAGGGGTACATGTAGAGGTGCTGGTAGAGTGGGTTCTGGAAGGTTGGATGTAACCAGCGGAGGTTCTGGAAGGCTGGGCGTAACCAGCGGAGGTTCTGGAAGGCTGGTCGTAACCAGAGGAGGCTCTGGAAGGCTGGACTGGACCAGCGGAGGCTCTGGGCGGCTGGACGGGACCAGCTGAGACACTGGATGACAGGACAGGACCAGCTGAGGCTCTGGAAGACTGGACGGGACCAGCTGAGACTCTGGACGGCCGGGCAGGACCAGCTGAGGCTCTGGAAGACTGGACGGGACCAGCTGAGACTCTGGACGGCCGGACGGGACCAGCTGAGACTCTGGACGGCCGGACGGGACCAGCTTAGGTTCTGGAAGACTGGACGGGACCAGCTGAGGCTCTGGAAGACTGGACGGGACCAGCTGAGACTCTGGACGGCCGGACGGGACCAGCTGAGACTCTGGACGGCCGGACGGGACCAGTTGAGGCTCTGGAAGACTGGACGGGACCAGCTGAGACTCTGGACGGCAGGACAGGACCAGTGGAGATTCTGGCGAGAGGATTGGGGCCGTGAACTCCATGGGCAGTGCCATATCCATAAGGTCCCTTACATCCTTTTCGGCCGGGAACTCAGAACCGTCGACCATCTTGGCCGGGAAATCAGGAACGTCGACCATCTTGGTCGGGAAATCAGGAACTACGGCCCTCTCGGCCGGGAAATCAGGAACTACGGCCCTCTCGGCCGGGAAATCAGGAACATCGGCCATCTCGGCCGGGAGATCAGGAACTGTGGCCAGCGGTATTGGGCTGAGGAAGGCTATGGAGCTCTGGAGGATCGCTGGGTGTTCAGGGTGAGGCAGGCGGTCTGAACTGTTGGATCGGTATGCAGAGGCTCTTGGCATTGGGTGAGCTGGTGCGATGGGATGTGTTTCTGAGGGGGTTGGACGTTGTATCGGACTGTCATTCTTTATTAGTTCTATCTCAAAATTGGAGCAGTTATAATAGAGAATGGTATTGACCAATTCGACAAACGGGACATCATAACCAGAGAGATCGCAACGAATTGTTTCTTCGTCCAACCCCAACAGAAACACAAAGCCGAAGGAAGCGTCGGACCAGCTCACCTGATGGTAAAGCTCAAGGAAATCCTCTACATACCGCTCCAACTCCCGACCGCTCTGCCTCAAGCTCCACAGCCGTTCCTCAGCACTACGGTCTTGGTCGGTCATTCTGTTACGTGACAGTGCTGGTTCGACGAGGCGGGAGACAGACATGAATAATATATCCTTTTAATTACTTCTTGTACTGAACAGGAGACATCCACACACACAGGTAAACTTCATAAATGACCGACAATAGACTGAACTCAAAGACAGACTTATAAAGCAAACTAATCAAGAGACACAGGTGATACAGATAATGAATGAACAAGGACTAAACCAAATGATTACAAACAGACGGGGGAAGACAGAGGGAGAAACCAAATCAGAATAGTGCAAACACAAAGGCAAAAGACATGAAACAAAAGGAGACATGTAACAGGATCATAGTCGAATCAGGTTTTTTTTTTAAGCTACGCCAGCAGGAATGTATTTTACATTATGAATACTATGCTCATTTACAGGCAGTGCAAGAAGTCATGTGGACGAAGCAGGAAAAGCATAAGGACCAAGTCCATTTTTTCCCATTCCCATGCAAGCCTTTTTAGCTGGATGAAGTATATTCACAGGTAATTTTATACTGTCTGTGATCTCTGGTGCCATTTCCTCCATCGCTGTCTGTACATCAAAGTTTTAATACTGTCCTTTTACTGCAATATTGTATTGCATTGTGTTTACTGTTTAGGTTTTCCCAGGGTCTCCATATGCGACAGGTGGATATGATGCTAGATGACATCTCAAATAGTAGTGCGACCCTGTCCAAGATGTCCATGAAATTGCGACATGTATGTGTGAGAAGTATGCGACGGCTCAGGAAAAAAAGAGGACAAAAAGTTGGTGGGCTCAACATATGTGTACACATTGACGAAAGCAAGTTTCGCCACAGACGAAAAGTAAGCCATGACCTCAGAAAACATATCTATTCTCTTTAAATGTGGATGTGTACACTGTAAAATAATTGTAATTTTATAGAATTTTTTTTCTTTTACTTTGTTTTCTTTTATTTTAAATTGTAGTCAAAACTCTAAAATGATCTTTAAAGTAACTACCTGGCTGTTAATTTAGACATTATGAAAATGACAAATTACAGTAATTCACTTTTTTATACAGAAAAAGTACTGTATTATCACGGTACATTTTTCTGTTTTCTTAAATTACATACAACTGTATGTAATTTTACAAAATGAATTTGTAATTAATACAATAACAAACAAAAACATAAAATATCCTAATTTACGTAAGATGAAAACACTGTTAATCTAAAGGTATTTTCTTAATTATGATCAAACACCTTTGCTGTAAAAACACAAAAAAAGAAAGAAACAAAAATAAATTGTCACATGACTGGCAGCAACAGAACATTAAACACTAACAAATCTCTCTAATCTCATCATCTTCACTCATTTCAATCCGATCTGACTTTTTCTTGCATATAAAGCCTTGTGTTAAGAATTAGCAGAGTTTCAGTTTACTGATTTAGTTGGGCTCTTGACTCTTTCCTTTTTAACATCAGTTTTTCTCTGGCTGCTGTTACTAAAGAACATTTGTTAGAGCAAAAATTGCAAGAGAAAATCTGATCAGATAAAGTTGGTTACTTGATGATTCAATCATTATATAATGGCCCGATTCACTGATCTCATCCAGAGTCTTCTTTCTGAGTGTGTTAACTATTATTTTTGCATTATTTACAGGTGTTTAGTGATGTTAGACATTCAGATTTAAAAAAATTATTGTACAGAAATTGGTTGCCGTTTGTCGACCCCAGGGGGTTAAGCTGTCTTTTTGACTCTCACAAATATCAAGAATCAGCACATGAATCTCAACAATGGTGACATTCAATGAAAAGCTTTTTGTGACTTCAGTAGCTTGTTTTGTGATGTTCAGTGTTGATTCATTTATTGGAATATTTTCTTGACTGTCACTGTTGTTGGTTTATACAGACTCTTAATGTCTGTGCGAGTCTACATAAACTTGTTCAACTAATTTCTGAACTTTCAAATTTTCAAAATCATCAATAAGGAAACCAATTTCATCTGAATTTTCCTATAACAAATGTGCTGTAGAAACACAATTACAGCAGTCAGAAAATATATTGTGTTAAAAAGCAAAGAGTCAAGAGCCCAACAAAAGCAAATGCTTGTCTCAACAATAGTGACTTCAATCTTTATTGTTCTCAAGCATCTAAACCTTAATAATGAGTTTTGTATGAAAGCAATAAAAGCAGACTTTGCAATGCAGATGCTGAAATTTGGGAAGAAAATTGTGAGTATTTTAGCTTGATTTTACAGTTTTTGTTTGGGAGCAGCTTCTACCAGTCATTGACCGTTACATGTTTTTTATTTATTTTATTTTTTTTCTATGACCTTTTAACCATTATTTCCATTAATGGTAAATGTTTGGCACCCTGTGCTGCCATGCATTTTAGATTTTTTTTATTTATTTTTTTATTATGTTTATTTATTTATTACAGTGTATACAAGACACAATATTGTTACATTGTTCTAATAAAAGAAATTGAGATACAGTAAATAGTTTTTGTAAGACTAAAAACATTTGGATTATTAAAAGCATGTCAGTTGACTTATTTTAATGCTAGTGCTTTTGACTTTTATGAAATAAGAGTGTTTAAAAATTTCATTTATTCTTTTTTCAGTATGCCAGAGGCCGTTTTGGAGGTGCATGGAGAAGGAAAAGCTGGGTATTCGGAATGGTTGAGATTTTGCCCTCCCGAAAACCAGTATTGCGATTGGTGGACAAAAGAGACAAGGCAACCCTTTTGCCAATCATAGAAAAACATGTGAAAAGAGGCAGCATCATTCATAGTGATGAGTGGCGTGCATACTCGGCTCTTTCAGAGAGAGGATACCAACACCGCACAGTGAACCATAGCATTCATTTTGTTAATCCATCAACAGGGGTACATACACAGAACATTGAAAGAGCATGGGCAAACTTCAAAAGGGAAGTTTGGAGGATGCGTGCAAACCGGTCAGAGAAGGCTCTCAAAGACCATCTAATATATATAGAATGGACTTACTGGTTAGGCAGAAGATACAGACAGGGGATTCTTGGAAGGCTTTTGCATGACATCAGTCAGTTCTCTCGATAACGTCTAGGTTACGTAGGTAACCCTCGTTCCCTGAAGGAGGGAACGGAGACGTTACATGGGAATTCGCTTAGAATCCAATCATCTCTGAGCCTTATACAAAAGGCCAATGAAAATTGGCGAGTGGCATTTGCATGACGCGCCACGCCCCGTACATACGGGTATAAATAGCGACGTCATGCGCCAGTCAGACAGGTTCTTCGCTGAGGAGCCGGATTGAGCCGGCGTCAGCGCGACGACAGGGACGTGGCAGGGGATGTAACGTCTCCGTTCCCTCCTTCAGGGAACGAGGGTTACCTACGTAACCTAGACGTTCCCCTTCAGTCGAATCACTTCGACGTTACATGGGAACTGACCCTATGGAACAAGCCACGTCCCTGCGCCGCGTTACGCAACGACCACGTGCCGGCAGGCGGACGTGTCAACAGGCGGACGTTAACGTAACCTTCCCAACGCCCTGGGGCCCGAGAAGGGGGGGACCCCAGGGAAGCCAGAAACTGAAGCAGGGGTTGGGGGGGCGGAGACATGAATTCTGTCCATGTGAAAGTAAGAAATTCAATATATCCATAAGGGGGTTTTAGGGATATACGAGGGAAACAGGGGCCTACTGGTTGACCCCTGGAAAAATATAGAGAAAAATAGCCACAACCTGCGGGGCGAAGGAGACCCGGCAGGAGCACAGTCAAGAGCTACTCCGCGTCTAGCCCGGACTGAGGGGCATGGAGGACCCAGGTTCGCCGGAGGGAACAAACTGGGAGATAGCGCACGGATCCACGTGGGAATGGCGCAGCAAGCCGACACTAGCCGTCCTCCCGGTCACCTGTCAGAACTCGGGAAGAGACGGCCTCTAAGCGAAGGTTGTAAAACCTGGCAAAGGTATTAGGTGTCGCCCAGCCGGCAGCTCTGCAGATGTCCGCTAATGAGGCGCCATGTGCCAACGCGTAGGAAGATGCAACACTCCGTGTGGAGTGGGCATGCAAGCCTAAGGGGCAAGGCTCTCCCTGATATAAGTAAGACAGGGAGATGGCTTCTACCACCCAATGCGCCAACCTCTGTTTGGAGACAGCATTCCCTTTCTGCTGACCTCCGAAGCAGACAAAGAGCTGCTCGGTGCGTCTGAAGTGCCGAGTGCGGTCTACGTAGGTGCGCAGAGCACGGACTGGACACAACGATGCTAAAGCTGGGTCTGCCTCCTCCAAGGGCAGAGCTTGCAGGTTCACCACCTGATCGCGGAAAGGCGTGGTGGGAACCTTGGGCACATAGCCGGGCCGGGGTCTCAGGATGACGTGAGAATCGCCGGGCCCGAACTCCAGGCACGCTTCGTCGACAGAGAAAGCTTGCAGATCCCCCACCCTCTTGATGGAGGCCAACGCAGTCAGGAGCGCTGTCTTTAATGACAGAAACTTAAGCTCAACTGAGGCGAGGGGCTCGAAGGGAGGTCCCCGCAGGCCCTGGAGGGCGACGGAGAGGTCCCAAGAGGGTACGAGGCGCGGTCTGGGAGGATTGATCCTCCTAGCGCCTCTGAGGAATCTCACGACCAGAGGGTGCTTCCCTAGGGATGATCCATCCACTGCATCGTGATGTGCGGCAATGGCGGCAACATACACTTTGAGAGTCGAAGGGGACAGCCTGCGCTCCAACTTCTCTTGCAGGAAGGAAAGCACTACTGCAATCGTGCATCTCTGTGGGTCCTGTTCTCGTGAGGAACACCAGTCGACGAATAGACCCCACCTCAGTGCGTACGCCTGCCTTGTAGAGGGGGCTCGGGACTGAGTGATGGTTTCTACCACGGCCTGTGGAAGGCCGGCGAGGTCTGAAGCGTCCCGTCCAGGAGCCAGACGTGCAAGTTCCATAGATCGGGACGTGGGTGCCAGATAGTGCCCATCCCCTGAGAAAGAAGGTCCTTCCTCAAGGGGATTTTCCAGGGAGGGGCTGCCGCGAGGGAATTGAGTTCTGGGAACCAGGTCCTGGCAGGCCAGTATGGGGCGACCAGGAGAACCTGCTCCTCGTCCTCCCTGATCTTGCACAGGGTCTGTGCAAGGAGGCTCACTGGGGGAAAGGCGTACTTGGGCCCCGGAGGCCAGCTGTGGGCCAGAGCGTCCCTGCCGAGGGATACCTCGTTGAGGGAGAAGAACTGCTGGCAGTGGGAGGATTCGGGGGAGGCAAACAGATCTATCTGGGCCTCCCCGAAATGCCTCCAAATCAGCTGGACTGCCTCGGGGTGGAGTCGCCATTCTCCAGGGAGGGTGGACTGCCGTGAGAGCTGATCGGCTGCACGGTTGAGTTCCCCCGGAATGTGAATGGCACGTAGCGATTTCAGCCACGTTTGACTCCAGAGGAGCAGACGGCGGGCGAGTTGTGACATGCGACGAGAGCGGAGGCCGCCCTGGCGGTTGATATAAGCCACAGTCGCAGTGCTGTCGGTACGCACAAGTACGTGCTTCTGACGCAACGTCGGTCGGAAGCGACGAAGGGCCAGAAGCACAGCCAGCAACTCGAGGCAATTGATGTGCCACTGCAGTCGAGGTCCTGTCCAGGAGCCCGAAGCTGCTTGCCCGTTGCACACAGCACCCCAACCCGTGGTGGAGGCATCCGTGTAAACCACGATGTGCCTGGACACCTGCCCCAGGGGTACTCCGGCCTGGAGAAAGGCAGGGTCTGACCACGGGCTGAACAGGCGGCGACACTGCGGGGAAACGCCAATCCGGAGTGTGCCACGGTGCCATGCCCGTCTCGGGACTCGGTCGTGTAGCCAGTGCTGAAGCGGTCTCATATGAAGCAACCCCAGCGGCGTTACCGCGGCCGCAGCTGCCATATGCCCCAGGAGCCTCTGAAAAGTTTTTAGAGGAACCGCTGTCTTGTGCCTGAATAAATCTAGACATCTCAGCACCGACTGAGCGCGCTCGTTGGTGAGACGGGCTGTCATGGAGACCGAGTCCAGCTCCACACCGAGAAAAGAGATCCTCTGCACTGGGGAGAGTTTGCTCTTTTCTCGGTTGACCTGAAGGCCCAGGCGGCTGAGGTGCTGAAGCACCAGGTCCCTCTGGTCGCATAGCACCTCTCGAGAGTGGGCTAACAGAAGCCAGTCGTCGAGATAGTTGAGGATGCGGAAACCTGACAGCCAAAGAGGGGCCAGGGCCGCTTCCGCAACCTTGGTGAAAACGCGAGGAGAGAGGGACAGGCCGAATGGGAGAACTTTGTACTGGTATGCTCGACCCTCGAACGCAAACCGAAGAAAGGGCCTGTGGCGAGGAAGAATCGAGACATGGAAGTACGCGTCCTTCAGGTCGATGGCTGCAAACCAATCCTGGGGACGAATGCATGTGAGCATGCGCTTCGTCGTGAGCATCTTGAACGGCAGCCTGAGAAGGGACCGATTCAGGACTCTGAGATCCAGGATGGGTCTTAACCCACCACTCTTTTTGGGCACGATGAAGTAGGGACTGTAAAACCCTGACCTCATCTCGGCTGGAGGGACAAGCTCGATCGCATCCTTCGCCAGTAGGACTGCGACCTCTGCACGCAGGACAGCGGCGTGGGTGTCTGAGTGGACACGAGTGTGAAGGACACCTCTGTACCTGGGCGGAGCTTTGGCGAACTGAATCGCATAGCCGAGACGTACCGTCCGTATCAACCACCGCGAGGGGCTGGGGAGCTGAAGCCAGGCCCCCAAGCGCCTCGACAGGGGTGTCAAGGGAACGTTGACCGACGTGACCGTGGTGGGGCAGCCTAGGGGGGGAACAGGAAGGGGAGACAAGCTGCTCTGAGCAGGGCCTACCTTCTTCCCAGGTTCCCGCGCTGGCGAAAGACAGCTCCGAGTCCGGCTCCGAGAGGGCATCCTGGTGCCGCCCGGAACGGGAACACGGGGCCGAGGCCCCGGAGGTGAAGGAAATTGCTCTTTTATTGAAGTTGTGGGTACCGCCGACCCGTGGGCCGGCGGCAGCGTTAAAGTGCACAACAACCCCCGGCCCTCCAGCGGGAGCGGGGACGTAGATGTTCTCGTCCCCTGAAGAACAAACTTCTCCACCTCCGGGTTGCCCGCGTCAGGGACGTTTCGCGGCTCTTTTGCGGGTGTTCTTTGCAGGTCCCTGAGAGGCGGGCGGCGCCGCACCCCCGCGGCCGGCTCGACGTCGGGCCGTCTCCTTCTTGGGTTCAGCAGGCGACGGAGCAGGTTTGGTGGGGGCCGCGGGGGGGCGCCCTCGGCGACGAGCGGGGGGAGGCTGAGCCACCGGCGGCGGGATGGGTTTAGACTCGCGGCGGGGCAAGATGTGTTGAATGGCCTCCCGCTGCTTCTGGACTGCCGAGAACTGCTGGGCAAAGTCCTCGACAGTGTCGCCGAATAGGCCACTCTGGGAGATAGGAGCGTCAAGAAAGCGAGCCTTGTCGACGTCTGCCATCTGGGCCAGAGTGAGCCATAGGTGTCGCTCCTGGACCACGGCTGTGGACATCACCTGACCAAGGGAACGCGCCGTGACCTTCGTCGCCCGTAGGGCGAAGTCGGTGGCGGCGCGGAGTTCTTCCATAACCCCCTGGTCGGGACCACCCTCGTGCAGCTGTTTCAGGGCCTGGGCCTGATACACTTGGAGGATCGCCATAGCATGCAGGGCGGTGGCGGCCTGTCCAGCGGCGTGGTAAACGCGGCCCGCAAGGGCGGACGAGCGCTCGCACGCCCTGGACGGGAGATGCGGACGATCCCTCCAGGTGGCAGCGCCGCGTGGGCACAAGTGCACCGCCACAGCGCGCTCGACCCGGGGAATCGCTGCATACCCCCTGGCCGCCCCGCCATCGAGGGTGGCGAGGGGAGAGGAGCTGGGGCGGGGCCGTGATGAGAAGGGGGCCCGCCAGGATCTAGTCAGCTCCTCGTGCAGCTCCGGGAAGAATGGGACCGAGGGGGGGCGAGGTGGAGCCGCGGGGGCCCTCCCCAGGAACCAATCATCCAGCCTAGAAGGATCGGCCGGGGGCGCCTGGGGCACCTCCAAACCGATCCCCCTGGCGGCCCGGAGGAGCATAGTCGATAGCTCGACGTCCACCTCAGACGGAGCGGCCACCTCTGGAGGGGGCCGCGCCGCCGAAGCGTCCGCCTCGCCAACCGACTCTCCCTCTGATGCTGCGGTCGACATCTCATCCTCCGCAGGAGCACCGAAGGAGACGCTCAGCCCGCTGGGCGGGGAAGCGTACTGCTCCGGGAACTCGACGGGACCACGCTGTGTGACAGAAGACCGCAGGGCTTTCTGGGCCGGCGGTGCGTTCTGCACGGTGACAGTTAAGTCCCCCCCGCGTCTCGCCGCGGTGGCCGAAAAGCATTGACGGCTTAACGACAGACCGCGAGAGGAAGGCGGGGGGAGCCGCCTCGCGAACGAGCGGCGGGACTTCAGCGTGCTCATGGTCATGCATTCGCAATGAATGCATTCACCATCCATGAACGCTGCCTCAGCGTGCTCACTCCCCAAACACGTGAGGCAGTGATCATGTCCGTCCGCAGGAGGGAGGAAACTACCGCATCCTGAAGCGCACGGCCGAAAAGCCATTCTGAAAAGAACGTCTTGCGGCCGCGAGAAATTGCTCTTTTAGCTCCCGGTCTGCCCAGGGAAAAAGCCGCGGGGCGGCTGTGCACTCAACGGGACTTTCTCGCTGGAATGCAGTGCGGCTGTAATGGCCGTGAAAACGGCAGCCCGCAGGAGATCGCTGACGGCCGCCAAACAGAAAGCTCTTTTAGTCTTGGCAGCACGTCAGGAGAGAGAGCAGGAACTCTTTTTGAAGAACTCTTTGTAGTTTTGTCTAGAAGTCTCGTAGAGAGAAAACAGCAGGCTCAACATCAGACGGATCTGAAGCGAAGAAGCTGTCTGACTGGCGCATGACGTCGCTATTTATACCCGTATGTACGGGGCGTGGCGCGTCATGCAAATGCCACTCGCCAATTTTCATTGGCCTTTTGTATAAGGCTCAGAGATGATTGGATTCTAAGCGAATTCCCATGTAACGTCGAAGTGATTCGACTGAAGGGGAACAGCAGGCGTCCGCAGGGAAATGATTCATTCTGCGTTTTAATCCAATCGGCACACGACAGACGGCTGTTCTGTCCACAAAACTACTCAGTTGTTCTGTTTAATTCATTTTTACACTGATGACTGTTTCCAGTGTTCATAGAGCGTATCACAGCATTCAGACGCCACACTATTTCTGTTCAATCCCAGACACTGCTTTTACTTCATACAGAAAGTACTAAGCTGTTTTATTTCATTTGCTCTCTGTGTTGGTTTTTCCGCAGGATGTCAGATGGTTTTTCTCTTTGAAAGCGGTCAGCACAGAGTCAGCATCCAGAAAAGGTGAAAAACTAAATATAAAATCATAATGCTAATGTCTGTATATGTTTTTTTTATGATTGCATGTTGCATTGCAGAATTCATACTATATATTCGCTTGCTTATGTCCAGGAGAAATCTAATGGATTTTGGCTTTAAAATAGTCTGAGGAACAGGATTATTCTGTTTAATTTATTGATTTGTACTTTATTGATCTCTTAATGGTAATTGAGGGCACTGCTTCTGTTTGCCTTTAGTAATTTAACCCTCTGGTTGTGTTTGGATCAAATTGACCAAAGATACAAGTTAAAGTTATCGCATTGGACTCAAACTTCTTGGCTTTGTTTACACTGGGTATGATTACTTCTCATACATTTTTTAAACATTTTTGCAATTTTTTTGTGGGTTTTATTTCACCTAGTCACACTTGTGGTATTTCCGGGTCAAAAATGACCGGACTTCAAACTAATGCTTATAAATCTGTCATTCTGCTATATTATCACCAAATATTGGATTCAATCTTTTTGTCAACTTGTTTTCTTTCATTTAGGACTGGTTTTGTGTTTCTATTTGCATCTGATTAATCGTATGCTTCATTTATCTGAGAGTAGGCACCTGGTTTTTTGAGTAAAAAAAAAACATTTTTTATTAACAAATTTTACTATATGAGATAAAAATATACAAAAATTTACACTGTTTCTCACACTAGTGTACTTTAATGTTTATTCAAGAAATTTGCTTTTAAATGCTTTTATTTTGTTCAAAAATAGCAAAAAGTCTCACTTGTGGTGTTCCTGGGTCAAAAATGACCGGACTCCAAACTAATGCTTATAAATCTCTCATTCTGCTATATTATCACCAAATATTGGATTCAATCTTTTTGTCAACTTGTTTTCTTTCATTTAGGACTGGTTTTGTGTTTCTGTTTGCATCTGATTAATCATAGGCC
Source organism: Garra rufa (assembly GCF_049309525.1). NCBI lineage: Eukaryota > Metazoa > Chordata > Actinopteri > Cypriniformes > Cyprinidae > Garra > Garra rufa. Next base: position 3,184,491 of record NC_133362.1, on the reverse strand, counting down.
TCATTTATCTAAGGGTAGGTGCCTCGTTTTTGAGTGAAAAAGCATTTTTTTTATGAATAATTTTCACAACATTAAACAAAACATTCTAAGTGTACTTTAATGTTTAATCAGGAAGTTTGCTTTTATTTTGTACAAATTGCAAAAAGTCAAAACGAGGCCTACGATTAATCAGATGCAAATAGAAACACAAAACCAGGGATTTTTAAAAAAAATTCTCAAATTTTATCATATTTATTTAATATATTTACAATACATTTTTATGTTTTTCCCTGTTATATTTTCCAGTTTTATTTAATTTTAATTAATTATTTTTAATAATATCTAAATCTAAACTCTATATTTTGAGTTATTTTAGTACTTAAGGTTAAAATACTTCAAAATAAAAAAGTTGCTTTAACAACTAAGCTGGAAAATAATATATTTTTAATACGTCGCTATGTGTTTTAGTTAACATTAACATCATTCCAAGTAACTAAAATGTTTTTATGGTTTTAGTTTTAATATAAAAACCCTAATAAATAAACTGTGTTTCAGCGCTGGATTAAACTAAAACTCCAGAGACACACGAATGTTTTCAGAGAGCAATGGTGTGGCAAATGCAAATATCTGCTAAACGTTCATCTTTGTTAACTGTTGATAGTACATTAGCATTTAGATGAGCTCAGAGATTATAAACATCAAGCTAAAGACACAAAACACGTCTGATTTCATAGGAGGAACTAAAAATAGTGAACAATCTGTCAGTTATATTAAGATCTCTCTCTGATCTCAATGAGATTTTTAACATTTACATTACATTTAAATGCATGCAACTGGGAGATGCTTTTATCCAAAGACTTACATTACATGCATTTTTCATGCAAATTTGATCAGTTCTTCTTTCCCTGGGAATCAAACCCATGACCTTGCAGAACTGCTGTGAGCCAAGATGATAAAAACACATTTAAATCCAGTTTTATCATTATATCTGGACTTTATGAGAATGTTTTTGGTCATAATACTCCTTTCCTCTCCTTTTCTCTGTTCAGACGCTCCAGTCAGGTTTTAGACGCTGCGGTGGACTCTGCGTATCTGTTCACTCTCAGCGGGGCTCGTTCTGTGCTGCTCAACCAGTGGAACAGCAGCGCCGCAGCAAATGCGCAAAACATGCGTTCTCTAATGGACAGTGAGTCGATCACACATTTACACTCATGCATTTATCCAAAACTAATTACACTGCATTCAGGGTTTAGTCACTTCATGCATCCACTGAATATCAAACCCATAACCTTGGTGTCATTTTCTTAAGTTTGATCTACAGGAACATCCTTTATTAACACTAAAGAAAACGCTATTATAGACGCCATTATATTTTTATATTTATATTATTTTAAATCAATTTTTTAAATATATTTTCCATTTTCATTTTTGTCTTGTGTCTTGTCTATACAGTTTTTAATTCATTTTATTTCAGTCTCAGTTATGTTAAACTAAGTTTCAATTAGTAATAAAGTGTTTAATATTTTAGTATTTAATATTCTTTAATTATTTGAGTTAACGTTTTTTTATGCGGTAAAACCCAATTTTTTGTAGGTTTTTTGTATGTCTTTACAGTTTTTATTCATTTTATTTCAGTGTCAGTTGAGTTAATTTAAATTTGAATAATAATTTGTTTACTATTTTGATATTTAATATTTTTAAATATTTTTAAATATTGAATATTTCAGTTATTGTTTTAAGTTTTTGTAGTTTTTTTAGTTCAGTCTTAGTTAAGTTAAACTAAATTTTAATTAGTAATATATTTTTAATATTTAATATTTTTAAATATTGAATATTTCAGTTAATGTTTTAATTTTTGTAGTTTTTTTTAGTTCAGTCTTAGTTAAGTTAAACTAAATTTTAATTAGTAATATATTTTTAATATTTAATATTTTTAAATATTGAATATTTCAGTTATTGTTTTAAGTTTTTGTAGTTTTTTTAGTTCAGTCTTAGTTAAGTTAAACTAAATTTTAATTAGTAATATATTTTTAATATTTAATATTTTTAAATATTGAATATTTCAGTTAATGTTTTAATTTTTGTAGTTTTTTTTAGTTCAGTCTTAGTTAAGTTAAACTAAATTTTAATTAGTAATATTTTTTTATATTTAATATTTTTTAATATTGAATATTTCAGTCAATGTTTTTTTGTAAATTTGTAGTTTTTTTGTATGTCTATACAATTTTAATTTCAGTGTCAGTTAAGTTAAACTAAATTTTAATTAGTAATAAAGTTTTTAATATTTTAATATTTAACATTCTTTAATATTAACTATTTGAGTTAACATTTTGTTAATGTTTTTGTAATTTTTTGTAGGTTTTTTTATGTCTATACAGATTTTATTAATTTTATTTCAGTCTCAGTTAAGTTCAACTAATATTTAATTAGTAATAAAGTTTTTAATATTTAATATATTTTAATATTGAATATTTCAGTTAATGTTTTTTGTAATGTAGTAGTTTTTTGTATGTCTGTACAATTTTTATTTCAGTCTCAGTTAAGTTAAACAAAATTTTAATTAGTAATAGTTTTTATTATTTTAATATTTAATATTTTTAAATTTTACATATTTCAGTCAATGTTTTGTTAATATTTTTTGTAATTTAGATTTTTTTTTGTAGGTTTTTTGTATGTCTGTACAGTTTTTATTCATTTTATTTCAGTGTCAGTTAAGTTAAATTAAATTTTAATTAGTAATAAAGTTTTTAATATTTTAATATTTAATATTTTAAATATTAAAAATTCCAGATAATGTTTTGTTAATGTTTTTTGTAATTTAAGTTTTTCAATATTTTATTATTTAATATTTTTAAATATTGAATATATCAGTAAACATTGTGCTCATGTTTTTTGCAATTTTGTATTTTAAAAATAAAATATGTTTTTAATATTTAATATTCTTTAATATTGCATATTTCAGTTAACATTTATTTTATTTCATAAACATGTTTTATTTTAATTTAGTTAAATAACTACATCTAAAACTGAATGAAAACTTCATAAAAACTATATAAACATAGAGACAACAATTATATATATATATAAAAAACTAAAAACATAAAGCATATAACAAATAACACACTTAAAACAACAAATTCACTAAAAACCTCACATGGAAAATTTAGAAATATAGAAAATAAAAATATTGATAAAAACTTAGTAAAGGTCATTCCTGTAACTCTTACATTAGAGCATGATTAAATAAAAAAAAATTTTAGTTAAAATTATGCTTTTAGTTTCAGTTTTAGTTTCTATGTTATATTACACACTAATAGGCATGTGACAGTTTTTCAAAAGCATTTTTTTAATCAACTTTGTTTCACCGCTCCAGATCTTCTGAAAGCAGGACTGACGTCAGGACGAGCCGTTCATGTTTTACAGACACACAAATCAGAAAACACAGACATCAGTGAAAACTCATCCAGCTCGACAGGTTGTGTGTATTTGCTTTATTTCTGCCACATGTGCATATGCAACCAAAAAAACACAAAATAATAAATGATGATGGTCTGTTGTCTCTGTTTCTTTCCTCACAGCAGATGAAAGTTCAGCTGTAAATGTGGAAGATGTTTCATTTGAAGATTCCCTGAGAAAAACACCTTCTGCTTTCAACTTTGTCATTTATGGGCTTCCTAATTTAGTGGTTACATGAACAGCTGGAGATGTTAGAGATGATTTAAGAACAGCTGCACTGAAATAAAGCTTGTTTAGTTGTACTGTCTTTCTGAAATTAAACATAATCTGTTCTTTTGCTTCTCTTTTGATGTTCTAAGTTAAATATTAAAGCCAGTTTTCATCAGACAGTAGCCTGATCAGCATCTTTAGTTGGTCTTGAAACATTGCTGTCAAACTAATATTAATAATCCAAAACCCTTCAGCAATAAATGAAGACATTCAAATCCAACAGAGAGCATCATTTGACTTGTATCTCTGGTTGTATGTGTATGCATCTCTTATTGTGTCAGAAGCAGTTTTATGGTGGTTGTGTGTGTGTTATTTCTCTTTAGTTTCGATCAAATGATTCTCGAACCCGGTGCGAGGTTTAAATCAAATGATTCGCGAACCCGCTCCGAAGTTTTGATCAAAGGATTCACGGATCTGTTCGAAGTTTCGATCAAATGATTCACAAATCCACTCCAAAGTTTCGATCAAATGATTTGAGAATCCCCTCCAAAGTTTCAATCAAATGATTCGCAAGTCCGCTCCAAAGTTTCGATCAAATGATTCACGAATCCATTCCGAAGTTCCGATCAAATGATTCGCAAATCTATTCCGAAGTTTCGATCAAATGATTTGCGAATCCATTCCGAAGTTTCGATCAAATGATTCACGAATCCATTCCGAAGTTTCGATCAAATGATTCGCGAGTCCGCTCCGAAGTTTCGATCAAATGATTCGCGAATCCATTCCGAAGTTTCGATCAAATGATTCGCGAATCCATTCCGAAGTTTCGATCAAATGATTCGCAAATCTATTCCGAAGTTTCGATCAAATGATTCGGGAATCCGCTCCAAAGTTTCGATCAAATGATTTGCGAGTCCGCTCCGAAGTTTCGATCAAATGATTCACGAATCCATTCCGAAGTTTCGATCAAATGATTCGTGAATCCATTCCGAAGTTTCGATCAAATGATTCGGGAATCCGCTCCAAAGTTTCGATCAAATGATTCGCGAGTCCGCTCCGAAGTTTCGATCAAATGATTCACGAATCCATTCCGAAGTTTCGATCAAATGATTCGCGAATCCATTCCGAAGTTTCGATCAAATGATTCGCAAATCTATTCCGAAGTTTCGATCAAATGATTCGGGAATCCGCTCCAAAGTTTCGATCAAATGATTCGCGAGTCCGCTCCGAAGTTTCGATCAAATGATTCACGAATCCATTCCGAAGTTTCGATCAAATGATTCGTGAATCCATTCCGAAGTTTCGATCAAATGATTCGGGAATCCGCTCCAAAGTTTCGATCAAATGATTCGCGAGTCCGCTCCGAAGTTTCGATCAAATGATTCACGAATCCATTCCGAAGTTTCGATCAAATGATTCACGAATCCATTCCGAAGTTTCGATCAAATGATTCGTGAATCCATTCCGAAGTTTCGATCAAATGATTCGGGAATCCATTCCGAAGTTTCGATCAAATGATTCGTGAGTCCGCTCCGAAGTTTCGATCAAATGATTCACGAATCCATTCCGAAGTTTCGATCAAATGATTCACGAATCTATTCCGAAGTTTCGATCAAATGATTCGGGAATCCGCTCCAAAGTTTCGATCAAATGATTCGGGAATCCGCTCCAAAGTTTCAATCAAATGATTCGCAAGTCCGCTCCAAAGTTTCGATCAAATGATTCACGAATCCATTCCGAAGTTTCGATCAAATGATTCGCGAGTCCGCTCCAAAGTTTCGATCAAATGATTTGCGAATCCATTCCGAAGTTCCGATCAAATGATTCGCAAATCTATTCCGAAGTTTCGATCAAATGATTCGGGAATCCGCTCCGAAGTTTCGATCAAATGATTTGCGAATCCATTCCGAAGTTTCGATCAAATGATTCACGAATCCATTCCGAAGTTTCGATCAAATGATTCACGAATCCATTCCGAAGTTTCGATCAAATGATTCGCGAGTCCGCTCCGAAGTTTCGATCAAATGATTCGCGAATCCATTCCGAAGTTTCGATCAAATGATTCGCGAATCCATTCCGAAGTTTCGATCAAATGATTCGCAAATCTATTCCGAAGTTTCGATCAAATGATTCGGGAATCCGCTCCAAAGTTTCGATCAAATGATTCGCAAGTCCGTTCCAAAGTTTCGATCAAATGATTCGCAAATCCACTCCAAAGTTTCGATCAAATGATTCGCAAGTCCGTTCCAAAGTTTCGATCAAATGATTCGCGAGTCCGCTCCAAAGTTTCGATCAAATGATTCGCAAATCTATTCCGAAGTTTCGATCAAATGATTCGCAAGTCCGTTCCAAAGTTTCGATCAAATGATTCGCAAATCCACTCCAAAGTTTCGATCAAATGATTCGCAAGTCCGTTCCAAAGTTTCGATCAAATGATTCACGAATCCATTCAGAAGTTTCGATCAAATGATTCGCGAGTCCGCTCCAAAGTTTCGATCAAATGATTTGCGAATCCATTCCGAAGTTTCGATCAAATGATTCGCGAGTCCGCTCCAAAGTTTCGATCAAATGATTTGCGAATCCATTCCGAAGTTCCGATCAAATGATTCGCAAATCTATTCCGAAGTTTCGATCAAATGATTCGCGAGTCCGCTCCAAAGTTTCGATCAAATGATTCGCAAATCTATTCCGAAGTTTCGATCAAATGATTCGCGAGTCCGCTCCAAAGTTTCGATCAAATGATTCGCAAATCTATTCCGAAGTTTCGATCAAATGATTCGCGAGTCCGCTCCAAAGTTTCGATCAAATGATTCGCAAATCTATTCCAAAGTTTCGATCAAATGATTTGCGAATCCATTCCGAAGTTTCGATCAAATGACAAGATAATAATTTTTACTTGTCTAGAAATTCCTTCCTGATTCAAGATTTTTTAGATATTTTGGCTGGAAACAAGACAAAAAAATCTAAGTAAGAAAAGCATTTTTTGCAGTGTAGTACCAGAAAGTAGTTCTTAGTACTTAGGATTTCTCTTCCTAGAAATTTAAAGAAGGCTGCAGCCACCATCGAGAGCTCTTTTGTGAATCCATAAATTGGTATTGATTTACACTGCAGTGTATAATGAGGTTTTTGTGTTTTTGAAGTGTGTGTGACTCAGGAGAGACAAAAGTGAAGAATCTTCAACAGGTCCTTCACAGAAATCATGGGACGTTCTGCGTGTACAGAGATAATGGCATCACTCAGACTTATTTCAGTAAGTTAAAATCATTACTTCAATTAAAATGAACATTAACTAAAAAAAAAATCAAAAAATGATACAGAAGTATATTTTATTTCATAAAGTTGCCAATTCATCAAGTTATCATTATTATTATTATGTATTTATATTATAAGTCTTTGTAATTAAATTAAAAGTAGCTGAAATGAAATCAGTTTAAGTCTTCTGTATTTAATTGTGCTTAGAGGTTTTTTCATTTAATTTTGATAAGATTAATGTCTGTATATGTTTTGTATTTTTGTATATTTTTATATTTTCATGTTTGTTTTCTTTAACTTGATTTACTAAAAATGAATAAATTTAAACTAATTAGCAAAGAAAAAATCTTATATTTAAAAAGTCTATATAAAAATGACAAACTTAACAAAATTATTATCATTCCATGTCAGCTCAAACAGAGGTCGCTGACTCAATTTTTTGATTTTGCTGATATTTTTTCCTAAGGAAAGATAGACATGTATAGCGATGAAAGCCAAAATATTAAATGTCATGGATGAATATTTACTGAGTAATCCACTGTTTTGTAGAGGGGGGTCAAAATGGCAGTTTTCAGCTGAGATTCAGAGTCAAATTACAGCGAAAAATTACTTCAGAAAGATGGCAGCATCATAATGTTATTTTTACACTGCATTTTGCAGCTCTGTTAGTAAAATCTGTTGACTTTGGCAATCTTTGTTGCATTATGTGAAAATGGTGATCATTCAAAAATGGAGAAACGGCACTTTTCAAGTTTGTTCTCCAAAGTTTGCATGCCTGTAACTCAAGAAGTATTAAAGATATCTTAATGCCCTTTTAGACATTGGGTCTTAACAAACTTTCCTTTTGGCATGTTTATTTTTAATGCCCTACGAAATTCGCTTCTAGAGATATTGGAATTTTAATATGGCTCCAGGGGTAAATCATTAAAATGTGCACATTTTCAGTGGCAAATGTGGGTCAGTTTGCAAAAAAATTGATACTTCTCTGCTTTTAAAAAGAACAAATAATGTTGAAACTAGAATAGAACTAGAATAAACTAGGATTTGTGTGCCTATAACTCAAGAAGTATTAAAGATATCACAATATGATTTGAGATTCTAGATCTTCTTAAACTTTTCTTTTGGAATTTGGCCCTACATCATTCACTCCCTGATATCTCATTGATTCTCCATGTCCAGATTGTTAAATGTTACCAATTTCAGTGGTTGGAAACCAAATGTTGGTTAACTTGACACTGAAAGTGTTAATGGACAATGAAAAAAAATTCTACTTCGTAATTTTAACAAACTATAATCTGAGATGCTATGATAATGATATTAAAACAGCCTTTTTCATTCCTTCAGATTATTAATTGTAGTGTTTTTTGTTAGTTCTTAGTGTTTTGATTATTGTCTCGCAGTCAGCGAGTCGTCTCTGAAGACAAAGATAGAGCATCTTGTGAGAGATGTGAAGGTGGCATAAAGGAAACATGATTCCATCCGTTTAACACCTTCACCATCGGTGATGATAGAGATGATTGAGTCGCTCAAGAGAAACAGATTGTCGCCAAACTGCAGCCAGAGGTGTGTGTCTCAGTTTCCTCTCATCACGTGAAAATCGCACTTCAGCAGAAGTGTTTCACTGGCATATAAGTGTTTTTTTTTACAGCCGCATCAAAGCTGAAGATCACAGTTAAGTGATTTTCTGAACTCCTAAACTCCTAAACTCAGAAATGCAATTTCTCTCCTCTTTATCATTCTCTTTCATTTGTTGTGTTGCCGTTTTGATTGACGGTAATTTGATGTATTTTGACGTTGATGGAAGTAAAATAGCTGAAGCCAAATGTCCAGCATTTACAGCAGTGAAATGATCTGGAACGCTTTGAGAGTCTTTGTTCCTCACAGATTAAAAGCACAGAGATGAGGATTGGAGAGGAAAAGATAATTTCACAGACGACTGGAGAACAAACTGAGAGGATTCAGTATCTGAGAGGAAAACTGCAGCAGGTGAGGTCAGACAACCATTATCCTCAATAATACAGCAGTTTCATTGCTGGAAAAAGTCAGTGAAAGTGACTGAATGAAATACTGATTGGAGAAACTGGTCTGATGTCATATAATAATAGGATTTAAGGCGAGACACTGCAGGTGAATGGGGTAAAAAAAATTAAAAATTAATTAATAGTTATCACCTTACTTACCTGGATGATTGATTACATTGAAAAATTGAGCCTTTAAAAATAAGGATTGTAATTGAAATCTATTGACACAAATAGATAAAGTGCTTTTAGGTGTTTTCTTTCCACTTTTAAAAACACTATCAAAAAGCCCAACATTCAGCTCAATTTTATTCAGTTTAATTAGTAAGGGTTATAATAATAAAATAATATAATGACAAATGCCAGTTTGAAATATCAAGCAGTAATGCAGGATTTTTGTACAGCTAAAATATAAATATTAGGACGAAAGTAAAGTAATGAACATTTATATAACATTTTTATAAGTCTGAAGTACATTCTCGTAACATTAAGAGATCAACATTCTCAGAGTATTCTAATGTTACAATGTTATTTGAGCATGATGAACATTCTAAGAAACATTTTTGCAACCTTTAAATAACTTTCTGGACATTTTAACATTCTAATAAATGTCGCTATTTGTTTCAGAACATTCAAAGAACATTCAGGAGTAACATTCCCATAATATTCGCATTAAAATATTTAAAACATTTTGTTAAAACATTCAGAAATAATGTTTTCATAACTTAATGAGAATGTTAGCAAAATGTTCTTTACTAAAAATAAATCAACTTAAACTAGAATGTAAACTAGTAATCACTTCAGAAAGATGGCAGCATCATAGGTTTATTTTCACACAGAGAATGGTAGGTCTGTTTGTAAAATCTGTTGACTTCAGCAATCTTTGTTGCATTATGTGCCAATGGTGAACATTCAAAAATTGGGAAATCATACATCCTAATGTTACAATTTTATTTGTACCTGATGAACAATCTAAGAACATTTTTTGTAACCTTTAAATAATATTCTGGACATTTTAACATTCTAAAAAATGTTGCGACTTGTTTCAGAAAATTCTAAAGTAACATTCCCATTATATTTGCAAAGCGATGCAATGGAATGTTCCCATAACGTTCGTATAACCAAGAAACAATGTTTTAAAAGTATTTTTAAAATGGACATTCAGAAATGATGTTTTAATAACTTAATGGGAACATTTGCAAAATGTTCTTTACTAAAAATAAATAAACTTAATCTGAGGTCCCCGGCTCAAAGTTTTTGATTTTGCTTATATTTTTTCTGAAGAAAGATAGATATTAGTGACGAAAGCCAAAATATTAAATGTCATGGATGAATATTTACTGAGTAATCCACTGTTTTGTAGCGGGGGGTCAAAATGGTGTAGTTTTACTTGAGATTTAGAGCCAAATTAGAGGAGGATAAAAATGACTTCAGAAAGATGGCAACATAATAATGTTATTTTCACACAGAGATTGGTAGCTCTGTCTGTAAACCATTAAAAAATGGGGTAATGTTACATCCTAACGTTACAATACGTGCTAAGAAACTTTTTTGTAACCTTTAAATAACATTCTGGACATTTTAACATTCTTACAATAATAAATGTTGCAACTTGTTTCAGGACATTCAAAAGTAACATTCCCATAATATTTGCAAAGGAATACAATGGAATGATCCCATAATGTTTGTATACCAAGGAAAAAAAAATGTTTTTAAAATATTTAAAAAATTGGACATTCAGAAATGTTTTCATAACTTAATGAGAACATAAAAACATAAACACAAAATGTTCTTAGAATATAGAATTCGAATATAGTTATAGTTAGAATTAGAATATAGTTCTCAGAATAATATTTTTGTAAGCATCGAAAATTCAACCAGCTCTTGCGTTAAGCATAAGGTGGATAAAAACAGAGGTAGAATTGCATTTCTTTTCATTCTGTATGGCACGTTCAAAATGTATATTTCTAAATTTTCCTCAGTTTTCTCTTGTATTTAACACACTTTAATTAGATTGCTCCTAATAGCCAATTACATTTCATTGACCCAGAGCTTATTCCTGCGACGCCGCTTGTCCATCTGAGGGCTTTATTGACCATTGTGTGCCGATCTATTTCACAAACTGCTCCTCTCCACTAGTCTAGTGGCTGTTGTCTGAAACGGACGATATTTTCCACTCGTGAATTGTTTCATGACTCTCTTGGGGCGCTACAGCACTGAAAAGAATGATTGTTAAAGAGCAACAGGTTATGATTTCAGACCAGGCTTATGTTGCTGAAAAACTGAAATGTTTGCAAACCGATTTGATATGGACTAAATAAATTATAATATGCTATAAATTGCGTCCAAGCGCTTCCTGCAAAATGCTGTCAGTGGTTTGGAGCTGATGCATCAGCATGTGTCTGTGTTTGTGTGTGACAGACGGACAGATGGAGCCCGGCTTATGAATTGTTAGTACTGTCAGTGAGCTAGTTTCACTAGAACAGAAAGAATCAGTATTGATCCCTCAGAAAAGTCAATTTAGTAGCAAATCACTTTAGTGAAAAATCTTTACCACTTAGTCTTAATAAGTAATAATTTAAGTAATCAGTTCGCTGAAAATTTGCCCTCAGGCCTTCCAAGATGCAGATGTGTTTGTTTCTTCATCAGATTTGTAGAAATGTGTCATTCCATCACTGTCTCGCCAATGGATCCTCTGGAGTGAATGGGTGCCGTCAGAATGAGAGTCCAAACAGCTGATAAAAACATCACAATAATCCACAATAATCCACTCTAGTCCATCAGTTAACATCTTGAGAAGATAAAAGCTGATGCAAATGCAGCATTAAGACATTTTTAACTCAAATACAATAAGTCCATAATCCATAATAACTCTTCCTCCAGTGAAAATCAGGAGAGAAATCTGCACAGATCAAGCACTGTTTACAAGCCAAAACAGTCCAAAACAGCTGATTATTATGGATTATGGATTTTTTTTAATGGACTTTAAGGATCATTGTGAAATTTTAGTAAAAAATCATTACACTTATTGGTACTAAGTAATAAAGTAATACATTTGCTGAAAATGTGCTCACCCTCAGGCCATCTAAGATGTAGATGAGTTTATTTATTTTTTCATCAGTTTTGCAGAAATGTGTCATTTCATTAGTAGCTGCATTTCCATTACCCTTTAAATTGTGAATTGAAAAAATGACTAATGGAAACGTGTCAGTTAAGCTAAAATTTTTACGCTTTACGTGAGGTGTTTTTTAGGCAATTCGGAAAAGGGATATTTCACAAAACAGCAATGGAAATTATTTTTTTTTTTTTTTCACATTTACAGGTCACATTGGAATAAATATAGCCAAAATCCCACAAAAATCCATTGCCATGAAAAATGTTATAGTCACATAACATTGGTTCATGGAAACGCCGTCATTTTGCAATACTTTTTATTCACATTTATAAAATATCGCTAAAGTGCGCAAATCTGTAATGGAAACGCACCTACTGTCTCACTAATGGATCCTCTGCAGTGAATGGGTGCCGTCAGAATGAGAGTCCAAACAGCTGATAAAAACATCACAATAATCCACAATACACACTACTCCAATCCAATGTATTGTTTCCAGCCAAAATATCTACAAATTCTTAAATCAAGAAGGATTTTCTAAACATAAAGTCAAAATTAATCTGCCAGTGGGGCTTTTTTCAAACAGAAAACAGTATTATTTTTCTTTCATTTTATCATTTTGACCCCCCCTTTTACAAAATAGAGGATTGCTTAGTAAATATTCATAAGTGACATTCAATATTCTGGCTTTCATCACTATATATATTTGTCTTTCTGCAGAAATAAAATTGAGCTGGGAATTTTCTAAAATGTGTTTGATTTGACATGAAATGACCTTTAGTAGATTTAACCTAAACCAAATTTTGAAGTTTTTCTTCCAAACATGCATTTTTTGACGGACTGGAGTGGTGTGGATTACTTGTGGATTATTGGGATGTTTTTATCAGCTGTTCGGCACCCATTCACTGCAGAGGATCCGTTGGTGAGACAGTAACCAAATCTGATGAACAAACAAACTTACTACATCTACATCTTGTATGGCCTGACGGCGAGCACATATTAAGCACATATACATTTTTGCATGAACTATTCCTTTTTCTAAAGTCGTTAATGGAATGGAACCTTACACTGCTTGTACGGAAGAGAGCCTTACACATTGTGTCTAACATCTCATTGTGTTTCACAGAAGAAAGTAAATAAAACAGCACCGGATCAACATTGTTTTTATTTGCATTTTTATTTGCGCTTTTCTCCTTCTCCTGCATACCATCACGTACATCAGTGTGACAGCTGTTTGCTGTTTGTCCTTCCAGCTGTTGTGTGAGAGAGTGTGCAGAATCCCAGTGATTCTGCAGCGCTGCTGTATCCATCCAAGCGAAACGCTGCGTGTTCCCGGAGTAACAATGTGAGCGGATTACTGATCTGCTGATAGCCTTAATGTCATTTGGATTGTGCCTGCCAACTGGCGTGCAGAGAGGGACATGATAATGTGAATGTTTTCTAGTCAGAAACCAAAGTGATAAATCCCCTGGACTTATCAGAAAACTGGAAACCGATGTACGTCTGCTGTGAAAGTTGTTTACAGATTCGTAGGCTTCTGTGCCCGACCGCAGCCTCCGCCAAGACTGTTCGACTTCACCTTTCATAGTCAGTGAAGAAGCATAATGATGTTTGGGCATGTTGATGGTCTGATGATCACCTCTGCGGCCTCAAGTCCAAAAGAAGCAGAGCTTGATTCCAGCTTATTCAACATTTTATAAAACCTCCTCAGCGTTCTGCCAGAGTCAGGGTCGCATTATAAACGTTTAAATTCATAATGACGTAGGGTAAGTCTGTATTGTCAAAAGAGAACTTTCAAAAACGATGTGTTGAGCTGAATCTTCTCCCGAAGCTTATGCGCATACAGAGTCTGCATGAGGTTAGATGTTGGCATTCATTTAGCTTGTTTTCGTACCTGTCCAAGACCCATAGCAATGTGAAGTACATCAAAAGCAACACAGCAAAACTAGATCAGAATAACTGATTCTGACTGTGCTGCAAATGTGTGATAGGAATGATCATCAGGTTTTTCCAATTTGCAAAGCCATTCTTCCTCCTGGTTGTGATAAAACATTGCGGGAGAAATTATTTCTGAGATTTTATACTAGTAAAGAAATTGGCTGGTAGGCCACCAATAAGATTGTTTGGGTGTTCTTTGTGGTTGCTAGGGTGTTTTGTGTGGTCACTAGGTTGTTGCTAGGGTGTTTTCTGTGGTGCTAGGTTGCTGCTTGTGTGTTCTTTGTGGTTGTTAGGAGTGTTGCTAGGGTGTTTAGTGTAGCTAGAGTGTTGCTTGGGTGTTCTTTGTGGTTGTTAGGAGTGTTGCTAGGGTGTTTAGTGTAGCTATAATGTTGATTGGGTGTTATTTTTGGTTGTTGGAGTGTTGCTAGGGTGTTTAATGTAGCTAGAGTGTTGCCTGTGTGTTCTTTGTGGTTGTTAGGAGTGTTGCTAGGGTGTTTAGTGTAGCTAGCGTGTTGCTTGGGTGTTCTTTGTGGTTGTTAGGAGTGTTGCTAGGGTGTTTAGTGTAGCTAGAGTGTTGCTTGGGTGTTCTTTGTGGTTGTTGGAGTGTTGCTAGGGTGTTTATTGTAGCTAGAGTGTTGCTTGTGTGTTCTTTGTGGTTGTTAGGAGTGTTGCTAGGTTGTTTAGTGTAGCTAGAGTGTTGCTTGTGTGTTCTTTGTGGTTGTTAGGAGTGTTGCTAGGGTGTTTAGTGTAGCTAGAGTGTTGCTTGGGTGTTCTTTGTGGTTGTTAGGAGTGTTGCTAGGGTGTTTTAGTGTAGCTAGAGTGTTGCTTGGGTGTTCTTTGTGGTTGTTGGAGTGTTGCTAGGTTGTTTAGTGTAGCTAGAGTGTTGCTTGGGTGTTCTTTGTGGTTGTTAGGAGTGTTGCTAGGGTGTTTAGTGTAGCTAGAGTGTTGCTTGGGTGTTCTTTGTGGTTGTTAGGAGTGTTGCTATGGTGTTTTAGTGTAGCTAGAGTGTTGCTTGGGTGTTCTTTGTGGTTGTTGGAGTGTTGCTAGGTTGTTTAGTGTACCTAGAGTGTTGCTTGGGTGTTCTTTGTGGTTGTTGGAGTGTTGATAAGGTGTTTTGTGTGGCTAGGGTTTTGCTTGGGTGTTCTTTGTGGTTGCTAGAGTGTTGCTAGGGTGTTTAGTGTAGCTAGAGTGTTCCTTGTGTGTTCTTTGTGGTTGTTAGGAGTGTTGCTAGGGTGTTTAATGTAGCTAGAGTGTTGCTTGGTTGTTCTTTGTGGTTGTTAGGAGTGTTGCTAGGGTGTTTAATGTAGCTAGAGTGTTGCTTGGTTGTTCTTTGTGGTTGTTAGGAGTGTTGCTAGGGTGTTTAGTGTAGCTAGAGTGTTGCTTGGGTGTTCTTTGTGGTTGTTAGGAGTGTTGCTAGGGTGTTTAATGTAGCTAGAGTGTTGCTTGTGTGTTCTTTGTGGTTGTTGGAGTGTTGCTAGGGTGTTTAGTGTTGCTAGAGTGTTGCTTGGGTGTTCTTTGTGGTTGTTAGGAGTGTTGCTAGGGTGTTTTAGTGTAGCTAGAGTGTTGCTTGGGTGTTCTTTGTGGTTGTTGGAGTGTTGATAAGGTGTTTTGTGTGGCTAGGGTTTTGCTTGGGTGTTCTTTGTGGTTGCTAGAGTGTTGCTAGGGTGTTTAGTGTAGCTAGAGTGTTCCTTGTGTGTTCTTTGTGGTTGTTAGGAGTGTTGCTAGGGTGTTTAATGTAGCTAGAGTGTTGCTTGGTTGTTCTTTGTGGTTGTTAGGAGTGTTGCTAGGGTGTTTAATGTAGCTAGAGTGTTGCTTGGTTGTTCTTTGTGGTTGTTAGGAGTGTTGCTAGGGTGTTTAGTGTAGCTAGAGTGTTGCTTGGGTGTTCTTTGTGATTTTTGGAGTGTTGATAAGGTGTTTTGTCTGGTTGCTAGAGTGTTCTATGTGGCTACGGTGGTGCTTGGGTGTTCTTTGTGGTTTCTAGAGTGTTGCGAGGGTGTTCTGTGTAGCTAGGGTTTTGCTAGAGTCTTTGGTTGATAGGGTGTTCTGTGTAGTAATGGTTTTGCTTGGGTGTTCTTTGTGGTTACTAGAAAGTTGCTAAGGTGTTTTGTGTGGTTCCTAGGGTGTTTTGTGTGGCTAGGGTAGTGCTTTAGTGTTCTTTGTGGAAGCTAGAGTGTTGCTAGGGTGTTTTGTTTGGTCACTAAGGTGTTGCCAGGGTATTCTGTGTTGCTAGGTTGCTGCTTGTGTGTGCTTTGTGCTTTGTGGTTGTTGGAGTGTTGCTAAGGTGTTTTGTCTGGTTGCTAGAGTGTTTTCTGTGGCTAGATTGTTGCTAGGGTTTTGTGTGGTCACTAGGGTGTTGCTAAGGTGTTCTGTGTGGTTAGGGTGTTTTTAGGGTGTTCTTCTTTGGCTGCTTTGTAGTTTCCTGTGTAGTGTGAAACAAGCCTCCTTCGATGTGCATCTGTGGGATTGTTTTTCTGCTCCGTCAGGTAGAAATGGTGTGTCTGAGTCTCAATGCTATCCTTGAGCAGGCGGGAACCACTCGACATCCTCCACATGAATCATCACTTCCTGCATTACATCAGACTCAACAGCCAATCAGACATCAGAGAACAGAAGAGAATGTGAGAACAAAAGACTCCAAGCTCTTAGAATTAATTATAACTGCCATTAAAAATGACTGATTGAAACTGTTACTGAAGTCATATAAGTGAAATGATGAAGGTGCTTGAACTGAAGTACTCATTATTGTAATGACTCATTTGATCTCGGTAACAATATGAGCAGGTACCTACAAAACAAGTACTGCGCTCATGATATTTGTCCAAAAACATAACATGGTACTAAAAAGTCTAAAAAAACATGTATTAAATGAATTTTAGACAAAATAAATATATTTGGTTTTAGCAGTCAGGCTTGTTTGCATTAACTAAACTGATTAAAATCAGCAGAAACGGATAAATCTTCAAGAAGAAGCTGTGATTTTAGTTTGCAGTCGATGAGAGTCTTCAGCTGAGATACGAAAGGATTTCTATTCAGGTTTATCCTGGGAATCTGACATGATCATTTTGTACAGCCACAAGTTTCCCACATCCCACAGAACAAGATCAGAATCAGGAAATCACATGCTCTGTGAGAGGCTGTTCTGTGTGTCACATTAATGTTTAAAGCTCTTATTCTGTGTGTCACCATCCAGAACATTCTGCTGTTTTCTCCAGTGTAAAGTGGAGAAATAAATTGAACGGACCTGAGCGCCTTTGAAGGGTTCAATCTGAGTTAAACGCTTTCAACAGCATCTGTGGCGTCATGTCAATTACCACAGCAGCTTATTTCAGCACAAATCATAGTTATAAGATTTTATAAGTGTTAACATCAGACTAGTGTGCGTGAAATTAATTGATTATGAGCTGAAAGTCTTCATATTTCTGCTGTAAACCCCCTGCAATGTTTGTTTGTTTGTTTAAGACTTTGATGGATGACAATTATTTAAAGTAAATATGAACTAAAATAAACTAAACTTAAGCTTGAAACAAAACAACTAAGACTAACTCAAATTAACAACTAAAACTTAATCAAAAACCTACTTATATGAAAAAATATATAAAAATAAAAATAAATAAAATTACAAAATTATGGCTGAAATCAAAAATCTAATTCAGAATATTAAAAGCGCGAATGGCATATCAATGATACTAAAATAACTTTATCATGGGTTTGATTTCCAATGAATGCATGAACTAATCAAATGTTTTCCTTTAATGCAATGTACGTCAATTTGGATAAAAGCGTCTGTCGAATGCATTAATGTGTTAATCACAAATTTAAAAGGTTTTTTTTTTTTTTTTGGAGTAATCCCCTCTTTTTTTCTGGTTGTCCCTCTTAATAGTCCAGTTACGTTCCTGTGTCTTACTTTCTGTGTTTTGTGCATGCTTTGGTCTGTCTCTGAGGGAATAGGCTTGGTGACGGCGGTCAGAGACATGCAGGAGTTACTGAGAGAACTGGGTCACGATGAGAAACGCCAGTGATTCCTACAGGAGTCAGACTGATGTCAGTGACTTCTTAGCTGCTGAGAGTAGAGCTACACACTTACTGGTATGAACAAAATGCATGTTATTTTTTATTTGCTACTGACCTGACTATGATATTTCACCTAAAAGACATATAGTCCATAAGAGAAAAATTCATAAAAAGTTTACATCCCCTTGATTCTTAATACTGTGTTGTTACCTGAATGATCCACAGCTGTGTTTTTTTTTTTAGTGATAGTTGTTCATGAGTCCCTTGTTTGTCCTGAACAGTTCAACTGCCTGCTGTTCTTCAGAAAAATCCTTTAGGTCCCACAAATCTTTGATTTTTCAGCATTTTTATGTATTTGAACCCTTTCCAACAATGACTGTATGATTTTGAGATGCATCTTTTCACACTGAGGACAACTGAGGGACTCATATGCAACTATTACAGAAGGTTCAAACACTCACTGATGCTCCAGAAGGAAAAACCATGCATGAAACTTTTGGAATTTGAAGATCAGGGTAAATTTAACTTTTAAATTTAAATTTTCCTTATGTAGCCTCTGAAGGCCAGTAGTAAATTGGAAAAAAAAAAAGACATTTAGCCAAAATAAGAACATTTTACACCACAATTCTGTTTCTGTTCAAAAGTTTTCACCCCCGGCTCTTAATGCATGTTTTTTCCTTCTGGAGCATCAGTGAGTGTTTGAAACTTCAAGTCATATTCATATTCAAGTCAGTACTAAATAAAAAAATAACATGCATTTTGTATGACCCTTTACTATATTTTAGTAAAATAAAGGGGGGATGTAAATGTTTGACTCCAAACAATTGCTTTTAATCTGTCATTCTGCTATATTATCACCAAAAATTGGATTCAATCTTTTTGTCAACTTGTTTTCTTTCATCTAGGACTGGTTTTGTGTTTCTATTTGCATCTGATTAATCGTAGGCCTCATTTATCTGAGAGTAGGTGCCTCTTTTTTTTGAGTGAGAAAAATAATTTTTTATGAATAATTTTCACAATATGACATTCAAAATTATGAAAATGTGCAGTGTTTCTCACACTAATGTACTTTAATGTTTAATCAGGAAGTTTGTTTTTAAATGCTTTTATTTTCTACAAAATTGCAAAAATGACCCGACTTAAAAATCTATTCAAAAATCTATTATCACCAAATATTGGATACATTTTTTTTTTTTTTTGTCAACTTTTCTTTCATTTAGGACTGGTTTTGTGTTTCAGTTTTCTATTGTGTTTCCTCATTTATTCGATAGCAGGCACCTAATTATTATTATTATTTTTTTTTTGTGGAAAAAACATTTTTTATAAACAATTTTCACAATATGAGATAAAAAAATATGAACATTTGCACTGTTTATTTAGAAGCAAACTTCCCGGTTAAACATTAAAGCACACTAGTGTGATAAACAGTGCAAATTTGAATTTTTTTTTTTTTTTATTGTGGAAATTATTTATAAAAAATATAAAAAATTCACTTAAAAACGAGGTGCCTACTCTCAGATTAATGAGGCCTCCTAATAATCAGATGCAAATAGAAACACAAAACCAGTCCTAAATGAAACAAAACAAGTTGACAAAAAGATTGAATCCAATATTTGGTGATAATATAGCAGAATGACACTGATAGAGTGCAGTGCAGTAAACGCAATGTTTTGTCAAATCTGAAGTTCAGTAATATGCATTTATCTCATTGGTCCTGTTCTTTTAAGTCATTACAATAATACATTAATACACTACATATTGTTCATTTAATACATTGTATGTCTAGATATCATGACCGTTGTTGTCAGCAAATCCGCCGCCTGATGTGACAGTCATTGGAAAGCGTGTGTAAACATGTTTGTGAATGCGATACAGATGTAGTGTCGATGTTAGCAGGCGGTTGCATCATTGTTGTTCTGTTTTTTTCTAATGCATCGGATGCTCTGGCTCAGTGTTTGTCCAGGGTTTTGCTGGATATCAGTTTTACTCCACTGAGGGAAAAGATGTTTGCAGTCTAGACCACAAGACGAGCCGTTAGATGTTGTCTGTTGCTCATGGAGTTGCGAATTCAGCTTTTATTACAGACAGCTAAGACCTGCATATGGGACGTGTTTATGCAATATATTTATTTTTATAAAACGGTTAGTTCCATTCCTCAATTCTGATTGGTCAGCAGCTGTGTCGTATTCATGATACAGCACTGCTATGACCGCTTCACTCAACGGTTTTGTGTATCATTGAACCCCCTTAGCAACCACCCTTAGCAACGTAAACACAGCTGCAGCAGTTAGGGACTACTTTTTACAGCGGAAGGCAGTTAATGATTTTACTTTATGAAAACGTACAACTTAATATATATAAATTAATATATATTTTTGATTTTAATATTTTTATTGTGTGGTAACCGTTTTATAAAAGCAATAAGGTACTTGAGGCCGTGCTGTATCATGAATAAATCACGGCTGAAGGGGTTGCAGGCACTCCGCTTCGCGTCGTGCCTAACAACGCCCTTCAGCCGTGATTTATTCATGATACAGCACGGCCTCTCGTACCTTATTGCTTAAATACAACCAACTAAAGAAGGTGACATGAAAACACTGTCCGTCATGCTACTAAAGCATGGCATCTGATATAACAGTGTGAAAATATAGTGTAAAAAATTTAAAAAGTGCAAAAGCACCCTTAGATTTTTTTTTTCATATATTGCAGCATTTCTCCAAAGACATTGTTGACATGAAAAATCTTAGTGTGTTTCTTTAAGTTGCTCAACGTCTTGAATTTCACTGATTGACAGTTTTAAAAATATACATATGTCTCTTTTAATTACCAAACATTATGATATTTAGCAGTTGAGTCTATGGCAGCCCATAGAACCGCTTACGGTAAAGTTGTAAAATTTGGCACAATGATAGAGGGCAGTCTCAACATTAACCATAGCAGAAAAGTCTCTTACTCAAACTCTGTAGCGCCACCACTTGCCCAAAATTTCAAAAATCGCAAAGTTTTTTTTTTTTATTAACCTAGATGGTTTGTCTGATTTTCACCAAAATTGGCTCAGATCATCTTCAAACCATGCTGGCAAAAAGTTATGGAATTCAAGTTGATTAGTTGAACTGCCCTCGAATAATGCACAAATGGCGAAGCACGAAAAATGGATGTGAGGCTATATCTCTGCAACAGTTTGGCGTATTGAGACCAAACTTGGTGTGTGTTATAACAAGCATGACCTGAGGCTACCTGCACAGTTTCGGAACAATGTCACCTAGTGGTCAGGAGATACGCAATATTGCTATTTTAGCTTATAACCTCTGAATGGTTTGGGCGTCGGCCATTTTGAACTTTGTAGTAAAATGTTATATTTTACAAACACGTTGGCATATCATTACAAAACTCTGTATGGGTCATCAGCTCAATGCCCTGAAGGAGCCTGAGAAGTAGTAGTAAAATCAAATATTCGCTAAAATCTTTGGGTGTGGTCGACTTATTTTCATGGGAGTTACCTTTTTAGACTCCTGAATCCTTGCCAGACTCTTTTTAGACTCCTCACTGCAAAAAATGCTTTTCTTACTTAGATTTTTTGTCTTGTTTCCAGCCAAAATATCTAAAAATTCTTGAATCAGGAATGGTTTTCTAGACAAGTACTTTTCAGTAAAAACAAGTCAAAATTAGGTGAGTTTTTGCTTAAAACAAGCAAAATAATTTGCCAATGGGGTGAGAAAAAAAAATCTTATTTCAAGCAGACAACTAGATTATTTTTCTTACCCCATTGGCAGATTATTTTGCTTGTTTCAAGCAAAAACTCACCTAATTTTGACTTGTTTTTACTGAATCCTTCCTGATTCAAGAATTTTTAGATATTTTGGCTGGAAACAAGACAAAAAATCTAAGTAAGAAAAGCATTTTTTGCAGTGCTGAATCCTTATCGTCCAGCGATACCAAACATGCTAAGATTTGCCTTTGCCTATCGAGACGAAACCACCATAGGAAATTTGAAAAAACATAGCGTGCCGGCTATATATTAATGCCCAATTGCGAAATTTTGATACTAAATGGCAAAAAGAAAGCCAAATCAGACATCGGTCATTTTTTCTCTTCTCATAAAAAATAAAAAGTCTATAACTCCAAAACAAAATTAGATTTTTTTTCACTAAATTTGACACACTTATGTATGGGCACACAAACAATTGTTGGGATTGTGCCTCTTGGTAGTGCTATAATTCAATAAAACATGAAATTGCCATTGACTGCAATAGAGCATTATGATACAAAATGTTAAATATATCAAATGTTACTAGTGGTTGTTTTTTCACCCATTTTAACTAAAATCACCTTAAAATGATTTAAATTACTCAGTGCTGCACATGTTCTGATGCTTCCCTTGCCTAGTGCTTGGTCAAGGGTACTGAAATACAATTAGGTGAACATTAGTTAACTTTACTTTTAAAGCATTTATTCGTCTCAGTTAATGTTAATTTCAACATTTTCTAAATGCATTATTAAAGGAGAAGTTTACTTCCAGAACAAAAATGTACAGATAATTTACTCACCCCCAAGATGTTCATGTCTTTCTTTTTTCAGTCGTAAAGAAATTGTTTTTTGAGGAAAACATCTGAGGATTTCTCTCTCTATAAATCTACTGTAACAAATTAATTGCTAATTGTTAAGTTGTATTAATCAAAGCATTAAATAATGGAACCTTATTTTACAGTGTTACCACTTTTTATTTAATAACTAAGAATTAGACTTTTAGCAACTTCTCCAGCTTTTTTTTTTTTTTTTTTTTCCATTGGAGTGAAAAAGTGTCCTAAAACATTTTCTGGAAGACTTGTGTGCATTGCAGTTGGACTTTCTAGAAGTTTGTGACAGCACCTGTCATCGCCGCTATACAGTGACCCATATGTGAATCGATGTTGTACTGAAACTTAAACAATGTTCTGGAAGAAATGCTGCATTATTTACAAGAATGCAAAGGTGCCAGTATTTTAAGACTATATCTGTCCTAGAGGACCTTTATTGCTTCAAGTTTCATCCTTAACCCTGTAAACAATGATACAATGAGAATATGGAGGAAAAAACATTTTTATTTCATTTTTTATTTTTTTATTTTATTTTCATTTTTATTCAGAGACTGAAATTTGCTGCAGATGCTGATATTTATGTGATGAAACCCTGATGCTTGTAATGTTAATCAATACGATCTTTATAACAATAGAGCAGATACTGACATAGAATTATGTCAATGGTCACTCTAATAATATGTTTTAGTAAGATGAGATTGAAATGATGCAAACATATAATGCAATGCAATCCAGTAATGCAATACAGTGAAAGTAAAGCTTCTGGAAGAAAATGTTCCTTAAAAGATCCTGATGATCAGACTTGTTTGGAAGCCTATTTTCCTCACTGAATTAAAAAAAAAATGGTAATTGCGACTTTATTTCACCATTTTAACTTGTTTTTTCTCACAATTGAGTGATACAAACTCGCAATTCTGACTATTGTTCTAAGAATTATGAGATTCACAATTGCGAGTTATAAAGACATAAACTTGCAATTTTGAGAAAACGGTTTATCTCGCAATTCTGACTTTTTCTCTCCCAATTGTAAGTTTATATCACGCAATTGTGAGAGTCACAGTTTTGACTTTATATCTTGCAACTGTGACATCATAACTTGGAGAAAGTCAAAATTGAGATAAAAAGTTACAAATTCTTCCTCGATGTCTTGCAATTGCAATCACACAATTCTGAGAAAAAGTCAAAATTGTTTGAATCATGCAATTCTTAGGAAAAAGTCAGAATTGTGAATTTATATCTCGCTATTGTGACTTTTACATCACAATTCAGAGAGAAAGGGTCAATATTGTGAGTTTGAATAATTGCAAATTCTGACTTGATTTATTGCAATTGTGAGTTTATGTCATGCATTTCTGAAAAAAAGTCAGAATTGTGGCTTTATATCTCACAATTGACATCACAATTCTGAGAAAAAGTTGTTGAAAAAATTGTGAGATTGTATAATGCAATTCTGCGAAAAGAATCAAAATTGTGAGTTTGTGTCATGCGATTCTGAGAAAAAAAAGTCAGAATTGTGACATAAGTTGCAATAACCTTTTATTTTAAGATCTGAAAATAAAAAGTCTAAAAAACAAAATTCACAGAAAATCAAATAAAGCCAAGCTGCTTCAGTCCAATAAGTGTTCATCTGGAAATATGACTAGAGTTATTCTGATATTTACTTGATAAAAACCAATTGCAACTGCGAAATAAACCTGCGATTCTAAAAACATATCAGTATTTTTTTCCCTCAAAACTGGACTTAACTCTCAATTGCTAGTTTATATCACGCAGTTTTGAAAAAAAGTCACTGTTGTGAGAAAAACGTTGCGAATTCTGACTTTATAACTCGCAATTGTAAGTTTATATCATGCAATTCTGAGAAAAATCTAAATTGTAAGATAAAAAGTGACAAATTCTGACTTTATTTCTCGAAATTGTGAGTTTATATCATGCAGTTCATAGAAAGTCAGAATTGTGAGATGAAAAAGACTTGATTTCTTGCAATTGCAATCACGCAATTCTGAGAAGAAAAGTTTATTTTGTTTGTATCGTACAATTCTGAGGAAAAAAGTCAATATTGTGAGTTTGTATGATGCAATTCTGGAAAAAAAGTCAGAATTGTAAGAGAAAATGTTGCAAATTCTGACTTGATTTCTTGCAATTGTGAGTTTATATCATGCATTTCTGAAAAAAAGTCAGAATTGTGACTTTATATCTTGCAATTGTTACATCACAATTCTGAGAAAGAGTTGTTAAAAAAATGTGAGTTTGCATTCTGAGAAAAATAATCAAAATTGTGAGTTGGTATCATGCAATTCTGAGAAGAAAGTCAGAATTGTGAGATAAAAAGTTACAAATTCTGACTTGATTTCTTGCAATTGCAATTATGCAATTCTGAGGAAAAAAAGTCAGAATTGTGACTATATCTCACAATTGGGACTTATATCACAATTCTGAGAAAAAAGGCCAAAACTGTGATATTGTATCATGCAATTCTGAGAAAAAATCGGAGAAGTCGCAAATTCTGACTTGATTTCTTGCAATTGTGAGTTTATATCATGCATTTCTGAAAATAAGTCAGAATTGTGACTTTATATCTTGCAATTGTGACATTTGAGAAAAAGTTGTTGAAAAATTGTTTGTATCATGTAATTCTGAGGAAAAAAGTCAGAATTGTGACTTTATATTTCACAATTGTGACGTTTATATCACAATTCTGAGAGAAAAGGTCAATATTGTGAGTTTGTATGATGCATTCTGAAAAAAACGTCAGAATTGTGAGATAAAAAGTTGCAAATTCTGACTTGATTTCTTGCAATTGTGAGTTTATATCATGCATTTCTGAAAAAAAGTCAGAATTGTGAGATAAAAAGTTGCAAATTCTGACTTGATTTCTTGCAATTGTGAGTTTATATCATGCATTTCTGAAAAAAAGTCAGAATTGTAAGAGAAAATGTTGCAAATTCTGACTTGATTTCTTGCAATTGTGAGTTTATATCATGCATTTCTGAAAAAAAGTCAGAATTGTGACTTTATATCTTGCAATTGTTACATCACAATTCTGAGAAAGAGTTGTTAAAAAAATGTGAGTTTGCATTCTGAGAAAAATAATCAAAATTGTGAGTTGGTATCATGCAATTCTGAGAAGAAAGTCAGAATTGTGAGATAAAAAGTTACAAATTCTGACTTGATTTCTTGCAATTGCAATTATGCAATTCTGAGGAAAAAAAGTCAGAATTGTGACTATATCTCACAATTGGGACTTATATCACAATTCTGAGAAAAAAGGCCAAAACTGTGATATTGTATCATGCAATTCTGAGAAAAAATCGGAGAAGTCGCAAATTCTGACTTGATTTCTTGCAATTGTGAGTTTATATCATGCATTTTTGAAAAAAAAATGAGAATTGTGACTTTATATCTCGCAATTGTGACATTTGAGAAAAGGTTGTTGAAAAATTGTTTGTATCATGCAATTCTGAGGAAAAAAGTCAGAATTGTGACTTTATATCTTGCAATTGTGACGTTTATATCACAATTCTGAGAGAAAAGGTCAATATTGTGAGTTTGTATGATGCATTCTGAAAAAAAAGTCAGAATTGTGAGATAAAAAGTTGCAAATTCTGACATGATTTCTTGCAATTGTGAGTTTATATCATGCATTTCTGAAAAAAAAAATCAGAATTGTGACTTTATATCTCACAACTGGGACTTTTATATCACAATTCTGAGAAAAAACGTGAGGAGTCACAAATTCTGACTTGATTTCTTGCAATTGTGAGTTTATATCATGCAATTCTGAGAAAAATCTAAATTGTAAGATAAAAAGTGACAAATTCTGACTTTATTTCTCGAAATTGTGAGTTTATATCATGCAATTCATAGAAAGTCAGAATTGTGAGATGAAAAAGACTTGATTTCTTGCAATTGCAATCACGCAATTCTGAGAAGAAAAGTTTATTTTGTTTGTATCGTACAATTCTGAGGAAAAAAGTCAATATTGTGAGTTTGTATGATGCATTCTGAAAAAAAAAATCAGAATTGTGAGATAAAAAGTTGCAAATTCTGACTTGATTTCTTGCAATTGTGAGTTTATATCATGCAATTCTGAGAAAAGTGTAAGAGTTGTGCGATAAATTTCGCAAATACCTTTTTATTTTTATTCAGTGGCTAAAACGGCTTCCATAGATAACTTTTACTTCATAAAATCTAAACTATCAATCAGACAAAAGAAGACATGGTGTAAATTGTGTGTGGAACAGATTTGAAAGCAAAGTTTTGATATGATACAGCAGCTTTATATGGAGATAGGGATAGTGTCTGATTGGTCTGTAATGTCACCAGTGCTGTGTTTGTTTCTGGCCGGATGATGTTTGAAGGTGAGCTGTTGGGTATCATTCAGGTCGAGAGCTGATGATAGATCAGTTTTGACAGATTGAGGACGCGGCGCTGGCCGAACGGCATTAGTTTCTTTTCTCTGTTTTTAATTCAGCTTCTGTGTCCAGCATCTGAAAGTCCTTCGTGAGCGCTGCGGGCTGCTGAATTTCAAGCATGCATTTGTCCTGAATGTGAGTCACTGGAGGATGAAACATGTGGCTCAGAGGAACGCAGATCTGCTGAAGGCTTCACTTGATGCTTCAAGGCAAAACAGTGTCAAACGATGCCGCAGAGAGCGATTGAATAACACCAGCTGAGAGGTTAAAGATGGAGGTTATGGATCAGATCTAGACCAGAGGGATCTTGTGTATATGGACCTTCAGTCAGCTTGAGATAAACTAGTTTAGAAGACAAGGTGACCATCTTTATGTACATTAGTGCTACAGGTTTAATTGAAATAGAACTGAAATGGCAGGACACCTTAGTTTGATAATTAAATTGCAAAGACGATTTGATTAAATAAATGACTGCTTTGTGTTTTAGGTGCCAACCAACTTCCCAAATCTGTAATAAGCGCTTATCAACAACAAAAACTTTAGAGCTTCCTGCGGTTTTGCATTTAAAAAATTAAGTAAATAAAATTGATGGTTTGAAGGAATGAAGAAATCAAGACAGCTATAATTATTCGTATTGTAATTTTTAGTTTTAATGGAAAATAAAATAATTATTGTTATATATATTTTTTTTAAATATGAAATATATTTTGCTATCTTTATTTGAAATATTAAAATAATAAAAAATATTTTTTTGTATTATTTGTAATTTAATAATAATAATAATAATAATAATAATAATAATAATAATTGTTGTTGTTATTTTATAGTCCTATAAACAAGCAAAGCAAATCTGGAGTAATTATTTATTTATGTATTTATTTAAAGTAAAAACTGTAACAAATGTGTAATTAGCACTTATAGACAAAAACAACAAAAACTTTAGAGCTTCCTGCGGTTTTGCATTAAAAAAATTAAGTAAATAAAATTGATGGTTTGAAGGAATGAAGAAATCAAGACAGCTATAATTATTAGTATTGTAATTTTTAGTTTTAATGGAAAATAAAATAATTATTGTTATATATTATTTTTTAAATATGAAATATATTTTGCTATCTTTATTTGATATATTAAAATAAATAAAAATTATTTTTTTGTATTATTTGTAATTTAATAATAATAATAATAATAATAATAATAATAATAATAATAATTGTTGTTGTTATTTTATAGTCCTATAAACAAGCAAAGCAAATCTGGAGTGATTATTTATTTATTTATTTATTTATTTTCATTACAATATAGCTGAATCATTTTTTAGCATAAAATGTGACCCTGGACCACAAAGTCAAAATTGTGAGTGTTTATCTCGCAATTGTGACTTTTATATTACAATTCTGAAAAAAAAGTAAAAACTGTAACAAATGTGTAATTAGCACTTATAGACAAAAACAACAAAAACTTTAGAGCTTCTTGTGGGTTTGCATTAAAAAAATAAATAAAACTGATGGTTTAGCATTTGAAAATCAAGAAATGAAAACAGCTATAATTATTAGTAAGTATTGTGATTTTTCAGTTGTAAAGGAAAATAAAATAATTATGTTGTTTCTCTTAAATATTAAACATTTTGTTAAACATTTTGTAAAAATTTTTACTTTGTTGTATTTTTTTTATAATTTAATAATAATAATAATAATAATAATTGTTGTTATTGTTATTTTATAGCCATATTGATGTATAATCACACATTTTTGACCAACTTGTCCAGTCCTACAAACAAGCTCAGCAAATCTGGATTGATTATGTATGTATGTATTTATTTCATTTTATTTTGTTGAATCAGTTTTTAGCATAATAAATGATGCTGGATACTTAAGTCTTAAGTAGCATGGGTATATTTATAGCGATAGCCAAAAATACATTGTATGGGTCAAAATGATACAATTTTCTTTTTAGTATATTAATTAAAGATCATGTTCCATTAAGATATTTTGTACATTTGTATACTGTAAATATATCAAAACTTAATTTTTGATTAGTAATATGCATTGCTAAGAACTTAATTTGGACAACTTTAAAGGTGATTTTTTTTTTTTGCACCCTCAGATTCCAGATTTTCAAATGTTGTCCTATCCTAAAAAATCCCATGCATTACTGGAAAGCTTATTTATTAATTGTATTACATTCAGATGAAGTATAAATCTCCTTTATAAAGTATTAACTGACCCTTTTGACTGGTTTTGTGGTCCAGGGTCACAAATATATCATTTGCTTCCCCCGAATCGTAATTAAAGCCATGTTCACATTGCTGTTAAATATGGAGTCACTCCTCTTTCAATAATGTTTTGATGGCAAATGAGAACAAAACTTGAGCTGAAATAGAACTAACGGTTCTATTGTTTTCTTTAGAGCTGCTTTTAAAGTCATTTAATAACTTCATAAATTAATTTAGCAAGAGACTGTTATTGAACTGATATGAATCAACATTAAATTGAATAGATTTAAATAATGACTATTGTCTTCGGTAGATTTGCTTTAACGCTAAAACTAAAGTCTCTTTATCTGATTTTGCAATATTAACATTTCTGTGAAGCTGCTTTGAAACAGTCTTATTGTATAAACTGCTTTATACAGAAATATAAAAATCTGGCTCTTTTATCAGACATTCATGCAAAGTAAGTGCGCTGTGGGAGGAACACATCATTAAAAAAGCATTTATGAACCACTTTTCTGACTGAGGGCATTCAGACAGTCCCAAATGGAACTCACACTTATTTAGATATAGAAATGGGGACACTGCATATTGCAAAACCTAAAATACGCCATCATTTTTCCTCATAAATGTGAGAGTAATACGTCATTTGGAACTGCAAAAGGTCTACTTTTATTTGTGTGCACTCACAATATCAACAAAACATTGTGCTTTTGTAAAATGGCTAAAGAAAAAAAAAGCGCTTTCTGCCGTCTCTGTCTTGAGGAGGAGTGCTTTACAAAAATGATCCAAACTCAGTGAATATTTGCCTCACAGACATGAGAAATGTATCTATAGAATTTTTTTTAAATTACTACTTTAAAACGAAACAATTAATGTCATATTGCATAAAGTTAATGTGAAAATTCCGCAGTGAAAATAGTCAGTGGCATCCAACCTGTCTTCACATTTAACATGAAACACTGATTTATGAGAAAAAGAAAACTTTGGCAAAGTTATAGGCTTGTTGGATTTTCTGAGGTAGGCTAAATGTTATGTTACTATAATTATGACTTATTCACCAGATGTTTTGAGTTTTGAGTCCGATTTATTGATTTTATGAGACATCGTGTTTATTATTTTTTCCATGCATTCAAATATTTTTTCATGTTTATTTTGTGTTGCGAATATTAAAAAGGAAAAAATCATTGATTCACATGCCACTTGATTTAAGGCAATTATAGTTATCTCACTACAAACTCAAGAGCATAAAAACACATTTATTGTTTGTATTTTATCATAAAATTGAGAGAATCTGACTTGCTAAAGTCAAAATATAAGTTTAAAGTTTAATAAAGTAGGAATATTTTGAGAAAAATGTTGATATATTTGGAGAACAAAGTAGAAAATCTGAGAATAAAGTCTAAATATTTTGATGATAAAGTCGAAATTATGAGAATAAAGTCAAAATATAAGTTTAAAGTTTAATAAAGTAGTAATATTTTGAGAAAAATGTTGATATATTTGGAGAATAAAGTAGAAAATCTGAGAATAAAGTCTAAATATTTTGAGAATAAAGTTGAAATTATGAGAATAAAGTCAAAATATAAGTTTAAAGTTTAATAAAGTATTAATATTTTGAGAAAAATGTTGATATATTTGGAGAATAAAGTAGAAAATCTGAGAATAAAGTCTAAATGTTTTGATAATAAAGTCGAAATTATGAGAATAAAGTCAAAATATAAGTTTAAAGTTTAATAAAGTAGTAATTTTTTGAGAAAAATGTTGAAATACTTGGAGAATAAAGTAGAAAATCTGAGAATAAAGTCTAAATGTTTTGAGAATAAAGTTGAAATTATGAGAATAAAGTCAAAATATAAGTTTAAAGTTTAATAAAGTAGGAATATTTTGAGAAAAACGTTGATATATTTGGAGAACAAAGTAGAAAATCTGAGAATAAAGTCTAAATGTTTTGATGATAAAGTCGAAATTATGAGAATAAAGTCAAAATATAAGTTTAAAGTTTAATAAAGTAGTAATTTTTTGAGAAAAATGTTGAAATACTTGGAGAATAAAGTAGAAAATCTGAGAATAAAGTCTAAATATTTTGAGAATAAAGTTGAAATTATGAGAATAAAGTCAAAATATAAGTTTAAAGTTTAATAAAGTAGTAATATTTTGAGAAAAATGTTGAAATATTTGGAGAATAAAGTAGAAAATCTGAGAATAAAGTCTAAATGTTTTGATTATTAAGGTGAAATTACGAGAATAAAGTCTAAATATTTTGAGAATAAAGTTGAAATTATGAGAATAAAGTCAAAATATAAGTTTAAAGTTTAATAAAGTAGTAATATTTTGAGAAAAATGTTGAAATATTTGGAGAATAAAGTAGAAAATCTGAGAATAAAGTCTAAATGTTTTGATGATAAAGTCGAAATTATGAGAATAAAGTCAAAATATAAGTTTAAAGTTTAATAAAGTATTAATATTTTGAGAAAAATGTTTAAATATTTGGAGAATAAAGTAGAAAATCTGAGAATAAAGTCTAAATATTTTGAGAATAAAGTTGAAATTATGAGAATAAAGTCAAAATATAAGTTTAAAGTTTAATAAAGTATTAATATTTTGAGAAAAATGTTTAAATATTTGGAGAATAAAGTAGAAAATCTGAGAATAAAGTCTAAATATTTTGAGAATAAAGTTGAAATTATGAGAATAAAGTCAAAATATAAGTTTAAAGTTTAATAAAGTAGGAATATTTTGAGAAAAACGTTGATATATTTGGAGAACAAAGTAGAAAATCTGAGAATAAAGTCTAAATGTTTTGATGATAAAGTCGAAATTATGAGAATAAAGTCAAAATATAAGTTTAAAGTTTAATAAAGTAGTAATTTTTTGAGAAAAATGTTGAAATACTTGGAGAATAAAGTAGAAAATCTGAGAATAAAGTCTAAATATTTTGAGAATAAAGTTGAAATTATGAGAATAAAGTCAAAATATAAGTTTAAAGTTTAATAAAGTAGTAATATTTTGAGAAAAATGTTGAAATATTTGGAGAATAAAGTAGAAAATCTGAGAATAAAGTCTAAATGTTTTGATTATTAAGGTGAAATTACGAGAATAAAGTCTAAATATTTTGAGAATAAAGTTGAAATTATGAGAATAAAGTCAAAATATAAGTTTAAAGTTTAATAAAGTAGTAATATTTTGAGAAAAATGTTGAAATATTTGGAGAATAAAGTAGAAAATCTGAGAATAAAGTCTAAATGTTTTGATGATAAAGTCGAAATTATGAGAATAAAGTCAAAATATAAGTTTAAAGTTTAATAAAGTATTAATATTTTGAGAAAAATGTTTAAATACTTGGAGAATAAAGTAGAAAATCTGAGAATAAAGTCTAAATGTTTTGATAATAAAGTCGAAATTATGAGAATAAAGTCAAAATATAAGTTTAAAGTTTAATAAAGTAGTAATATTTTGAGA
Organism: Garra rufa; assembly: GCF_049309525.1. Taxonomy (NCBI): domain Eukaryota; kingdom Metazoa; phylum Chordata; class Actinopteri; order Cypriniformes; family Cyprinidae; genus Garra; species Garra rufa. The sequence continues at coordinate 3,151,852 of NC_133362.1, read as the reverse complement.
AAAATGTTGAAATACTTGGAGAATAAAGTAGAAAATCTGAGAATAAAGTCTAAATATTTTGAGAATAAAGTTGAAATTATGAGAATAAAGTCAAAATATAAGTTTAAAGTTTAATAAAGTAGTAATATTTTGAGAAAAATGTTGAAATACTTGGAGAATAAAGTAGAAAATCTGAGTATAAAGTCTAAATATTTTGAGAATAAAGTTGAAATTATGAGAATAAAGTCAAAATATAAGTTTAAAGTTTAATAAAGTATTAATATTTTGAGAAAAATGTTGAAATATTTGGAGAATAAAGTAGAAAATCTGAGAATAAAGTCTAAATATTTTGAGAATAAAGTTGAAATTATGAGAATAAAGTCAAAATATAAGTTTAAAGTTTAATAAAGTAGGAATATTTTGAGAAAAATGTTGAAATACTTGGAGAATAAAGTAGAAAATCTGAGAATAAAGTCTAAATGTTTTGAGAATAAAGTTGAAATTATGAGAATAAAGTCAAAATATAAGTTTAAAGTTTAATAAAGTATTAATATTTTGAGAAAAATGTTGAAATATTTGGAGAATAAAGTAGAAAATCTGAGAATAAAGTCTAAATATTTTGAGAATAAAGTTGAAATTATGAGAATAAAGTCAAAATATAAGTTTAAAGTTTAATAAAGTATTAATATTTTGAGAAAAATGTTGAAATATTTGGAGAATAAAGTAGAAAATCTGAGAATAAAGTCTAAATGTTTTGATGATAAAGTCGAAATTACGAGAATAAAGTCAAAATATTTTGAGAATAAAGTTGAAATTATGAGAATAAAGTCAAAATATAAGTTTAAAGTTTAATAAAGTATTAATATTTTGAGAAAAATGTTGAAATATTTTGAGAATAAAGTTGAAAATCTGAGAATAAAGTCAAAATATTTTGAGAATAAAGTTGAAAATCTGAGAATAAAGTCAAAATATTTTGAGAATAAAGTTGAAAATCTGAGAATAAAGTCAAAATATTTTGAGAATAAAGTTGAAATTATGAGAATAAAGTCAAAATATTTTGAGAATAAAGTAGAAAATCTGAGAATAAAGTCAAAATATTTTGAGAATAAAGTTGAAATTATGAGAATAAAGTCAAAATATTTTGAGAATAAAGTTGAAAATCTGAGAATAAAGTCTAAATATTTTGAGAATAAAGTTGAAATTATGAGAATAAAGTCAAAATATAAGTTTAAAGTTTAATAAAGTAGGAATATTTTGAGAAAAATGTTGATATATTTGGAGAATAAAGTAGAAAATCTGAGAATAAAGTCTAAATGTTTTGATAATAAAGTCGAAATTATGAGAATAAAGTCAAAATATAAGTTTAAAGTTTAATAAAGTAGGAATATTTTGAGAAAAACGTTGATATATTTGGAGAACAAAGTAGAAAATCTGAGAATAAAGTCTAAATGTTTTGATGATAAAGTCGAAATTATGAGAATAAAGTCAAAATATAAGTTTAAAGTTTAATAAAGTAGTAATATTTTGAGAAAAATGTTGATATATTTGGAGAATAAAGTAGAAAATCTGAGAATAAAGTCTAAATGTTTTGATAATAAAGTCGAAATTATGAGAATAAAGTCAAAATATAAGTTTAAAGTTTAATAAAGTAGTAATTTTTTGAGAAAAATGTTGAAATACTTGGAGAATAAAGTAGAAAATCTGAGAATAAAGTCTAAATGTTTTGATAATAAAGTCGAAATTATGAGAATAAAGTCAAAATATAAGTTTAAAGTTTAATAAAGTAGTAATATTTTGAGAAAAATGTTGAAATACTTGGAGAATAAAGTAGAAAATCTGAGAATAAAGTCTAAATATTTTGAGAATAAAGTTGAAATTATGAGAATAAAGTCAAAATATAAGTTTAAAGTTTAATAAAGTAGTAATATTTTGAGAAAAATGTTGAAATACTTGGAGAATAAAGTAGAAAATCTGAGTATAAAGTCTAAATATTTTGAGAATAAAGTTGAAATTATGAGAATAAAGTCAAAATATAAGTTTAAAGTTTAATAAAGTATTAATATTTTGAGAAAAATGTTGAAATATTTGGAGAATAAAGTAGAAAATCTGAGAATAAAGTCTAAATATTTTGAGAATAAAGTTGAAATTATGAGAATAAAGTCAAAATATAAGTTTAAAGTTTAATAAAGTAGGAATATTTTGAGAAAAATGTTGAAATACTTGGAGAATAAAGTAGAAAATCTGAGAATAAAGTCTAAATGTTTTGAGAATAAAGTTGAAATTATGAGAATAAAGTCAAAATATAAGTTTAAAGTTTAATAAAGTATTAATATTTTGAGAAAAATGTTGAAATATTTGGAGAATAAAGTAGAAAATCTGAGAATAAAGTCTAAATATTTTGAGAATAAAGTTGAAATTATGAGAATAAAGTCAAAATATAAGTTTAAAGTTTAATAAAGTATTAATATTTTGAGAAAAATGTTGAAATATTTGGAGAATAAAGTAGAAAATCTGAGAATAAAGTCTAAATGTTTTGATGATAAAGTCGAAATTACGAGAATAAAGTCAAAATATTTTGAGAATAAAGTTGAAATTATGAGAATAAAGTCAAAATATAAGTTTAAAGTTTAATAAAGTATTAATATTTTGAGAAAAATGTTGAAATATTTTGAGAATAAAGTTGAAAATCTGAGAATAAAGTCAAAATATTTTGAGAATAAAGTTGAAAATCTGAGAATAAAGTCAAAATATTTTGAGAATAAAGTTGAAAATCTGAGAATAAAGTCAAAATATTTTGAGAATAAAGTTGAAATTATGAGAATAAAGTCAAAATATTTTGAGAATAAAGTAGAAAATCTGAGAATAAAGTCAAAATATTTTGAGAATAAAGTTGAAATTATGAGAATAAAGTCAAAATATTTTGAGAATAAAGTTGAAAATCTGAGAATAAAGTCTAAATATTTTGAGAATAAAGTTGAAAATCTGAGAATAAAGTCAAAATATTTTGAGAATAAAGTTGAAATTATGAGAATAAAGTCAAAATATTTTGAGAATAAAGTTGAAAATCTGAGAATAAAGTCTAAATATTTTGAGAATAAAGTAGAAAATCTGAGAATAAAGTCAAAATATTTTGAGAATAAAGTTGAAATTATGAGAATAAAGTCTAAATATTTGGAGAATAAAGTTGAAAATCTGAGAATAAAGTCTAAATATTTTGAGAATAAAGTTGAAATTATGAGAATAAAGTCAAAATATAAGTTTAAAGTTTAATAAAGTAGGAATATTTTGAGAAAAATGTTGAAATACTTGGAGAATAAAGTAGAAAATCTGAGAATAAAGTCTAAATGTTTTGAGAATAAAGTTGAAATTATGAGAATAAAGTCAAAATATAAGTTTAAAGTTTAATAAAGTATTAATATTTTGAGAAAAATGTTGAAATATTTTGAGAATAAAGTAGAAAATCTGAGAATAAAGTCTAAATATTTTGAGAATAAAGTTGAAATTATGAGAATAAAGTCAAAATATAAGTTTAAAGTTTAATAAAGTATTAATATTTTGAGAAAAATGTTGAAATATTTGGAGAATAAAGTAGAAAATCTGAGAATAAAGTCTAAATGTTTTGATGATAAAGTCGAAATTACGAGAATAAAGTCAAAATATTTTGAGAATAAAGTTGAAAATCTGAGAATAAAGTCAAAATATTTTGAGAATAAAGTTGAAAATCTGAGAATAAAGTCAAAATATTTTGAGAATAAAGTTGAAATTATGAGAATAAAGTCAAAATATTTGGAGAATAAAGTTGAAAATCTGAGAATAAAGTCAAAATATTTTGAGAATAAAGTTGAAAATCTGAGAATAAAGTCAAAATATTTTGAGAATAAAGTTAAAATTATGAGAATAAAGTCAAAATATTTTGAGAATAAAGTTGAAAATCTGAGAATAAAGTCTAAATGTTTTGATTATTAAGGTGAAATTATGAGAATAAAGTCAAAATATTTTGAGAATAAAGTTGAAATTATGAGAATAAAGTCAAAATATTTTGAGAATAAAGTTGAAATTATGAGAATAAAGTCAAAATATTTTGAGAATAAAGTTGAAATTATGAGTATTATATCATAGCAATTAAAGTTATAATATTTTGATAATATATTTTATAATGGTGTTTTACAGGATTTTTGGTAAAATAAGTAAACAGAAGGAATGGGGGAAAGCGGTATAGTCTAATTTTTATTTTATTTTACTTAGTTATAATATAATTTGTGTCACACACAGATTCTCTCTCAGACTTTAGCCACTAAACGAACAGCAGTAAGTCTTATTTCCCAAACTGGAGCGTGTTGATTCATGCAGATGAATCCAAAACACACAGCTCTTTAATCTTCTCCTCTATCTCATTAAATCAAACACAGAGGATTGGCTTTCCTCATAAACAGGTCCTGATGGAGACGAGTGTGTGATTAAGATGATTTAGATCAGCATCACTCCAGCTGTTAACCGCAGTGTGAACGCCTCCTAATGGCTTCACTGTTGTTTCCAGTTTAAGTTAATCCCGAGGCGTTCGCTCATTAGTCATTCGTGTCTAATTTGTGTCTTTTCTGTCTGTAGGAAAGCATGTGAACTTCAGTGTCTTCAGTTTTGTCTCGGAGAAGAACAGAGCTGTGGATTAAAATAATCAAAAAATACTGGAAAAAAATAATTTTATCACAAGATTAATTTACATTTTAGCATATATTCAATTCAATATATTATTTTCAGTTGTACTAATGTTTTGCAATATTGCTGTTTTTACTGTATTTTTGATCGAATAAATGCAGCCTTGGTAAAGAGAAGAGACTTTTTCAACCTTTTGAAAAATCTCACCGACCCCAAATTTTTGGACACAATAAAACCAAATTTAATTTAATTTAATTTAATTTAATTTAATTTAATTTAATTTAATTTAATTTAATTTAATTTAATTTAGAGATTCAATGATATACATAATCAAAAATATAAAATGAATTAAATTAAAATAAAAAATAAACTTAGCAAAAAAATTTATAAAAAATTATAATAAAATGCTAAAATCCAGGGATATACAAAAATTAAATAAAATAGATAAAACATAAAATAAAATATAGCTAAAAAATTCAGTGATATACAAAATAACTTTAGAATATAAAATTAAATAAGTTTAGAATTAAACATTTCATTTAAAATTAAATTAAGTAAATTATACAAAATAATAAAAAATAATATTTCTTAATATTGCTGGTTTTTTTTACTGTATTTTTGATCAAATAAATGCAGGAGAAGAGGTTTCTTTCAAAAACATTGAAAAATCTCACAGACCCCAAACCAAATTAAATTAAATAAATAATTAAATTTTATATTGAAGTGTAGTGATATACATAAACAAAATTATACAATGAAACAAAGCTTATTTAAATAAAAAATAAAAGCCATAAATAAAATGCAAAAATAAATATACAAAATAAAAATAACTAATTAAATATTCTAAATGATAAATAAAATGCAATAATTCAAAATGCAGTCTTGGTAAGGTGAATATTTCACAAACATGAAAAAAAAATCTCATGACCCCAAACTTTTGAACAAAATAAAATGAAATAAATCCCAAGTTAAATTAAATTAAATGAAATTAAATTTTATATAAAAAACTTAGTGATATACATAAAGAAAATATATATAAATTAAAATTAAAAAAATTAAATGCTGACATCCAGGGATACACAAAGATGTAAAAATAAATATAAATAATAAGAAATATATAATATAATAAAATAATTTAATTAAAATATAAGTAAAATAAAACTGTCAAATGCAGAAATTCAGTGACAAAAAATAAGAAATATGAAAATAAAGTATAAAATGAAATCAAGTAAAATTAAGTCAATTAAAAAGTAAAGTGTACTTTATTCAGCTACACTAACAACATACACATTGAACTTTACACAGTCCCTGTAGACTGTCCCAGTGTGACAATTATAATCAGACAAAGCCCTGATAGCCGCTCTGCATCAGTTTGCATCACATATTTCCGGTTGTTTATCATGTTGTTATTGAGAGTAAGCCATTGATTCTCCTCCAGCCTCTTTGTTTCAGTCCTAACTATTAAACTCTGGCTTTGAATGTTTGATATGATAACTGAGCTTCACTATTGATCCCTCTATAACTCGTGTTCCTCGAGCCGAACTCTGACCACAATGGGATTCTCAAACGGGTCGATATCGGGCTGAGAGCTTCAGACATGAAGTAAAACTAGATCCTGGTAATAGATGAAACCTCTGTGTGTGAGAGAGAACAAGTGTTTTCAACATTGATAATAATCAGAAATGTTTCTTAAGCAGCAAATCAGCATATTAGAATATTAAAGATCACAGTCATGATGAAAATTCAGATTTGATCACAAGAATAAATTACATTTGAACAGATATTCACATAGAAAACAGCTGTTTTAATTGGGAATAATATTTGACTATTTTTACTGTTTTTTTATATTTTTTAAAAATCAGCTTTGGTGAGCAGATTTAAAATAAAATCATTCCAGCCACAGATATTTTTCTGTATTAAACAATAAGATAAAATACAATTTGTGGATTCATAAAATAAAATAAAATAAATAATTAATAGTATAAAATACAAAATTAAATCTGGGTGTAAAAATCAGCTTTTGGGAGCAGATGATTTAAAATAAAATCATTCCAGACCCAGATATTTTTTTTGGAATCCTTTCCTAAAATAAAATAAAATTAAAGTAAATTAAATTAAATTAAATTAAATTAAATTAAAATAAAATAAAATAAAATAAAATAAAATAAAATAAAATAAAATAAAATAAAATAAAATAAAATAAAATAAAATAAAATAAAATGTAAAGTAAAGTAAAGTAAAGTAAAGTTCAGGGATCAGTTCTTGAACGCCTCCTCTTCTCCATATACACTACATCTCTGGGCCCCATCATACAGGCATGTGTGTATATATATATATATATATGTCATTTTTTGAGTGAAAAAAAGCTTTTTTATGAATAATTTTAACAATAAGAGATAAAAAATTAACTGTTTCTCACACTAGTGTGCTTTAATGTTTAATCAGGAAGTTTGCTTTTAAATGCTTTCATTTTGTACAAAATTGCAAAAAGTCTCAATTGTGGTGTTCCCGGGTCAAAAATGACCGGCCTCCAAACAATTGCTTTTAAATCTCTCATTCTGCTATATTAGCACCAGAAATTGGATTCAATCTCTTTGTCAACTTGTTTTCTTTCATTTAGGACTGGTTTTGTGTTTCTATTTGCATCCGAGTAATCGTAAATTTGTAAATTTTCACAATATTAAACAAAAAATTATAACAATTTGCATTGTTTATCACACTAGTGTGATGTAATGTTTAATCAGGAAGTTTGTTTTTAAATGCTTTTGAAAAACTGAATCCAGAAAAATTTGAAAAAATAAAACTCTTATTAAAAAAAATTCACAGAGGCCCTATTTATTTCATTTGCGTCTGTTTTATTGTATTTGTCCTTTAGTTTGTTACTTGCATCTATGTTCTTATTAATAATAACAAAGATAAAATATCAAAATTGACTATATTGTTATAAATTATTGTGAAATAAAATGACTATATCATGAAATAAGATTTGGCTTTATCCTTTTAGCTCTTATCAAAGTTGCAAAGATCTCTACATACTTGTAAACTCGCTAGTTGCTCACCATGGTCCTGTGATTTTTTTTTTAATTTATTTATTATTATTATTTTATTATTTAAATGCTTTTTTTAAATAGTTACAATAACTATAACCTCTATTTGGATCCTCTATTATTTACTTTTCCTGTCATTCTATGTTTTTGTCATAGTATCCGTTCAGTATTTAGTATGGTGACAACACTATACTAAAGTAGCTTCTTTCAGTGACTCTCTGAGTGTGTTTACTCTCGCTGTTGTTGTCCATCCCAGGTGATCTGATTCTAAGTGGTCAATGGAGATAGATGAGCATCTCAAGAGTGTCTCTTGTGAACGGATTTGTGATTGGATTTGTAGGAAAGCTGTCAAGATCTTGAGAAGTCATGAGCTGATCTCTTGCTCTTTATTTTCTTCACACACTGAGATTAATGAAGCAGCTCATGATCTTTCCATTCTATTAGAAGATGCTCATCGACCGCATCTGTCCATCCATCTTTTTCTGTTTAGGGACTTTTAGATGTTGAGGGAACAGAAAGACAGAATGTTAAAAACAGAATGTATAGTCTGATTACCAATCTTCCATATTGTATATACGTAAAAAATAAAAATAAAAAAAATATATAAAATGAAATAAACCTAAGAAAAAAAAAATTCTGAAATTTAGTGGTATAGAAAAATGAAAAAAATAAAGTAAAACTAAGTAAAATACTATAAAATAAAATAAAATAAAATAAAATAAATATACTGAAATTCATTAGTATAAAAAATTAATTGAAATAAAATAAAAAATAAATTAAAACAAAATAAAAAAGTACAATAAAAAATGCATTCTGAAATTTAGTTGTAAATAAAAAAAAAGGAAATAAAACTAAGTAAATAAACTAAAAAATAATTTTATGCTGAAATCCAAAAAATAAATACATGAATCAATCCCTTAAGGAAATAGAACGATTTCTTATTATCTCAGCACATAGCTTCATAATGCAGATCCTGTCGAATTACAATAAAAATATCCAAAAGAGCTTATATTTAAGAGTTTTTTTTCTGCTGTGTAGAAAGTGATAAATTAACTGAAATTTGTCCATGGTTTAGAGAAAGTCCCAGCGTGCATTGAGTTAACCAGCAAGTTATCAGCCTGAAGCGGGTGTTTGTGACGGCAGGTTCACTGGCTGCTGTATTTCCTCTCTGAATCGGCTTCAGTAATGTGAGAACATGGGGATTTATTTCATGTTTAATTCATGCTTTTGCATCTCTGGGCTTCAGACTTACATGAGCTCACACTTCTGATCCTGAAGCACATGTAAGGTTACATACAGTACAAGCTCATCCATAAAACATAAGCATACTTGTTTTTACTGCACTATGACTATTTCTGACTCTTGTTTGTAGTTTGGAATTGTTTGGTTTTTGGTGTGATCGTCTTTGTATTATTAGTCCAGACAACTGTAGATTTTACAGCAGAAGCACAAAAGATTCCAGTCTGTCTGATGATATTACAGTGAGACATTGAATATAAAACTAATTTGGTGTGAAATGTAGGACATTTTGTAAGTGGTTTAGTTTGAGTCGCTCTTGATTTAATTGAACAGCAGTAATTCTGCTGCTTTAGTGTCCTTAATCAAGCATGAATCTTTTGTAATTTGCAACAAACAGAGCAAATTAAAACACAAGAACAACTTGTACAGCTCAATTCAGTGCTTCGCAACCCACTGTCATTGTTTACTGGTGCAGAACTTATGGAACTTCTGTTGCCTTTGGATTTTTTTTTTTTTTTTTTTTTTTACCTGAATGTTGGTTATTATGTATTATTTCAGCACATTAGAGGAGCTGATTTGATTTCTGTCTGTCTGACTGCATTTTATTTTACTTTGTTTTAGTTTATTGTCATTGCCATTAGGGGTTGACCAATATGTGGTTTTTAGGGCTGATGCCAATTACAGATCAAGCAGATTGATAACCGATATTTTGAACCGATATTTCGATATATATATTGGGTTTTTTTTAGGATTCTTTGATGAAAACCACAGCTTTTATTTGAGTAGACCAATATTTTGAACTGATATATATGTCTGGTTCAAAAATATAAATGACTTTCAAAATTAAAAATTATCAAGGGCTCTGGCCCAGACCTTTTTTTACATGCTTTTAAATTATTTTATTGGCAAATCTGTTTTGAAAATGACAGATACAGATAGCCATAAAATGCTTGATATTGGCATATTGATATTTTGGGGAAAAAATATTCTTGGATGAAAAGGACAGCATTTATTTGAAATATTGATTATTACGGATCAAGTAAACTGATAACCGATATTTTGAACCGAACTATATGTCTGGTGTAAAAATATAAATGACTGTCAAAATTAGGAATAACAAGGCTCTAACAAAGGCTATCTTTGAATGCTTTTAAATAATTTTATTGGCAAATCGTTTTTGAAAATGACAGATAACCATAAAGTGCTTGATATCGGCACCGATAATCAGCCAGGCCGATAATTGGTCGACAACTATTATCATTCTTTAAAATAGTTGTGTTGCTTAATTTTTTGGGGGGAAATATTAAGCTATATAATTCTTTTTCAGGATTTAAAAAAAAAAAAAACAGCATTTATTTGAAATACTGATTATTACAGATCAAGTAGAACGATAACCAATATTTTGAACCGATATATATGTCTGGTGTAAAAATATTACATATTACAAAATATTACAAAGTGACTCAAAATTAGGAATATGAAAGGCTCTGAAAAAAAATTAAATGCTTTTAAAAAAAAATTTCGCAAATCTGTTTTGAAAATAACGATACAGGTAACCATAAAATGCTTGATATCGGCACCGATAATCACCCTAAGCGATAATCGGTCAACACCTATTATCACTATCGATTATTATAGATCCAGTATATGTCTGGTGTAAAAAAATAAATTACTGAAAATTAAGAATACCAAGGGCTCTGATAAAAACTTATTTAATGCTTTTAAATTATATTATTGGCAAATCTGTTTTAAAAATGACCGATAACCATAAAGTGCTTGACTTTGGCATTGATAATCAACTAGGCTGATAAACGGTTGACACCTATTATCAATCTTTAAAATAACTGTGCTACTTAATAATTTTGGGGAAAAATATTAAGCTATATAATGTTTTTTTTTTAAAAGAACAGAATTTATTTAAAATAACGATTATAACAGATCAAGTAGACCGATAACCAGTATTTTGAACCGATATATATGTCTGGTGTATAAATATAAATAAAAAAAGTTAAGAATATCAAACACTATTTTTTAAATGCTTTTAAATTATTTAATTTGCAAATCTGTTCTTAAAAATGGCCGATACAGATAACTATAGAGTAATTGATATCAGCACCGATAATCATCCAGGCCCATAATCGGTCAACACCTAATATCAGTCTTTAAAATAGTTGTGTTGCATATTATTTTTGGAAAAAAAAATGTTAAGCTATATAATAATTTTTTTTTTTTAGGATTCTTTGATGAATAGAACAGCATTTATTTGAAATACATATTATTACAGATCAAGTAGACTGATAACCAATATTTTGAACCGATATATATGTCTTGTGCAAAAAAAATGTAAATGACTGTTAAAATTAAGAATAACAAGGGCTCTAACAAAAGCTATCTTTAAATGCTTTTAAATTATTTTATTGAATTATTTAATTAATTATTTTTGAACCGATATATATGTCTGGTGTAGAAATATAAATGACTGTGAAAAGTTAAGAATATCAAAAACTTTTTTTAAATGCTTTTAAATTATTTTATTGGCAAATCGGTTTTGAAAATTACTGATAACCATAAAATGCTTGATATCAGCACTGATAATCAGCCAGGCGTATAATCGGATGACGCATATTATCAGTCTTTAAAATAGTTGCGTTGCTTACTACTTTTGGAGAAAAAATATTAAGCTATATAAAGTTTTTTTCCAGGATTCTTTGAAAAGAACAGCATTTATTTGAAATGACTGTCAAAATTAAGAATATCAGGGGCTCTGACAAAAACTTTTTTTTTGTTTTAAATTATTTTATTGGCAAATCTGTTTTAAAAATGACCAGTACTGATAACTATAAAATGCTTGATATCGGCACCGATAATCAGCCAGGCGTATAATCTAACACCTAATATCAATCTTTAAAATAGTTGTGCTGCTTATTATATAGCTTAATATTTTTTCCCCCAAAAATAGTGTTTTTTTTTCAGGATTCTTTGAAAAGAACAGCGTTTATTTGAAATACCGATTATTACAGATCAAGTAGACCGATAACAAATATTTTGAACCAATATATATGCCTGGTGCAAAAATACAATTGACTGTTAAAATTAATGGTATCAGGGGCTCTGACAAAACCTTTTTTTAAATGCTTTGAAATTATTTTATTGGCAAATCTGTTTTGAAAATGACTGATACGGATAACCATAAAATGCTTGATATCGGCACCGATAATCAGCCACAGGCCGATAATCGGTCGACACTTATTATCAATCTATATAATAGTTGTGTTGTTTGAATGATGGATTTTATTTCTCAGGATTCACAAATAAATAGAAAGTTTTGAAATAGAAATCTTTTGTAACATTATAAATGTCTTTACTGGCACTTTAGACCAGTTTTATGCGTTCATGATGATAAAAAGTATTAACTTTCTTAACTTAAAGCTCTAAATACTAACTTAAAATATATAGCCAGGACATGAGGCTGAAGGGTCTTATTCTTCACGTATGCCAATGGTGATGTTTCTTTTTCAGATCGATCCCTATATGATTTTGTTAACCTGCAACCCTTGTTGTTTTACAGAAGTGTTAGCCGCATTAAATCAGTGGTTGTGTATTAAGAAAGTGTTTGTTTCTTTCTCCTCAGTTTGAGAATGATGAATCACACGCAGCTCTCGTCTTCATGAAGCGCAGCTCCACAGCGCTGATGTTCTGCTTTCCATTCATCTTCAGCACGAGAGTGTTTTATCAGATATGAGGAAACATCAGCATATATGAGGTGACCGACCATAACTCTTTCTCCTGTTCATTCTGATGAGTGTTTTCATTAAACCAGCACGTCATTCAGAAAATTTAATTACTTTAACGAAGACAGATCATTATTCTTATTGTCCTTTTAGAATAGTTTCAAATTGAAACGTAAACCCAAAAACACTGAGAATGAGCAGCTGAGCTCTGGAGGAGGAGGAGGATGATGATAATGATGATGTGCTCTTCATCTCTATCTCTCTGGATGAGTGTGATGATGAAGAGCATCTGTCAGCTTCACTGCTCTGAAGATTCATGAGGCTGCTGATGTACGGCTCCATATTACATTATTAACAAGACAAACAGAAAAACATGCTTTCAGAGTCACACATCCGCTTCTTCTGCTGGATAAAGCTCTGTTCGGAGTTATTACACTGCAAAAAAATGCTGTCTTGTTTCCAGCCAAAATATCGAAAAATTCTTAAATCAAGAACGATTTTCTAGACTAGTAATTTTTTTTCTCCAGAAAAAACAAGTCAAAATTAAATGAGTTTTTGCTTAGAACAAGCAAAATAATCTGTCAATAGGGTAAGAAAGATAATCTTATATCAAACAGAACACAAGATTATTATTATGGCAGATTATTTTGCTTGTTTCAAGCAAAATAATTTTGATTTTGACTTTTTTTTTTTTTTTTTTAACTTATCTCGAAAATCCTTCTTGATTTAAGAATTTTTAGATATTTTGGCTGGAAACAAGACAAAAAATCTTAAATTTAAAAAAAAACAAACATTTTTTGCAGTGTATTAGAAACTAAAACTAAAACCATAACAAAATAGTTTTGCTTGAAAATCTGAATTTTACCTAAAATAAAATACAATTAAATTATTTAAAAAAATCTAAATATTAACAAAAACTATAACAAAATAAATATTTTTTTAAATTAATAAGTATACTCAAATTAAAAATGATTAAAAAAAAATTACTGGAACTAAATTTTTTTATTTCATGCAGAAAACAATATTATTTTTCTTATCCCGGCTGATTATTTTGCTTGTTTCAAGCAAAAACGCATCTAATTTTGATTATTTGGAATTAGTTTGTTTTCAATTTTCATTTTGTTGTACATCTATCTCACTTGTAAATATGTCTAATGTCATCTTTTCTCATCATTTGTAACTTTTTTCTAGCTTATTTTAGTACATAAAGTTAAACTAAATTGAGAACATTTTTGATGCTTGAAAAATACACTAATTTTACCTAAATTTTAATAAAATTCTTATTATTAAATTATAAAATTCAAAATATTAACAAAATAACAAACTAAATTAATTATTATACTTAAAATTAAGTATACTTAATAATTATATATATTTAATCATTTTTAATTTATTTATTTTTAATTTTTTTAATCTAAACAGTCTTCAGTGTCACATGATCCTTCAGAAATCATTCTAATATGCTGATTTGCTGCTCAAGAAACATTTCTGATTATTATCAATGTTGAAAAAAGTTGTGCTGCCCAATATTTTGTGGGAAAATAACATAAAAAAACTATAATAAAATAATTAAATGAAAATGAATAAATACTATATAGACTAAAATAATAAAAATGAAAAAACGCGCAACAAAAAAACTAATATTAAAGTCAAACAGAAAAAAATACATATATTGTACAAAATGTCAAAATATGAACAAAGGCTATAGTAGTATGCATTCCTTTTTTTCTTTAATTTTCGTCAGGGTTTGTGTTTGATTTATGCTGCATGAGAACTCAAAATAACAACTTAATCAAGAAAATTAGAAAATGTAAAAACCATAACAATATTTGTTACTTAAAAAATATGAATTTTACCTAAAACAAAATAATTCAAATGAGTAAATTATATATATATATATATATATATATATATAAATCGAAATATTAACTAAACCTATTACAAAATTATAAACTAAATCCATTTTTGTGAAATTGTAAATAAAAATTAATTTAAAAAAATTAATTACAAAAAACATCTAAATTATTGGAAGTTGAACTTAAAAATGAAAGTATATAAATTTTTATTAAAATTTTTTACACAAAAAATTTGTTATATATATTTTTTATATATATAATTTACTAATTTGAATTTTATTTTAGGTAAAATGCATATTTTTTGAAGAAAATTTTTTTTTAGTGGCAACATTTTTCATGTTTTTGATCGAGTTGCTAGATCTCATTTAGCATAAATGAAACACAAACCCTGATGAAACTGAAAGAAGTATATATAATAAAAATGACAAAAACACAACAAAATATTGAAACACAAAACTTAAAGTCAAAATACATGCAGTATATTTTACAAAAATTCTAAATATGACCTAAAACTATAGTAGTATATTAGTGATACCAGTCAGCTGCCTTTTCTTCTTTATTCAGTTTGATCGGGGTTTATTTGATATATGCTGCATAAGAACTCGATTGCAGAACTAAAGACAGTCGTATGTTATTCTCTGTGTGTGTGACATGAAATCCGTTCCTGTTCACCAGTTCCTGCTGAGTGATTTCCAGTCTAGTATACAGTGCTGAAACGGCTCATGAACTATTAATAGTGATAGATGGAGAAAAAACGTGACCCAACCCAATAACAAAACAATTTATCACACAACATCAAATTAAATGTCACTCACTTGATAATTAATATGAACAGCATAAGCCCAACAACATTTGTTATCTTCTGTTTTTAGTTTGTATATGCCTCTTGAATTTTAATGATTCAATTAATGCATCACCAAACAAAACCAGCTTTATCCGTGCTGTCAGCAGAGCTGTATTTAATGTCATCCAGGGTGTATTTATATAGTGTTGTTGGTTTTTTGAGGATGAGGGTGTCACGCAACATGTCTGTGTTTATCTGACTGATTTGACAAGATTTTCCTGCAACAAAAGATACTGAACACGTTTTTGTAAATATGCATGTGAAAAGGGTTTGCATTTTATTTTTTTGCATTTTACATTATTTGTTACAAGCAAAAGTTGATGAATCTTTATATTGTAAATATGCATATAATAAGGCTTTATACTGTAATTATGCATGAGGAAAACGTTTTTGCATTTTATTATTTGCATTTTACATTATTTGTTACAAGCAAAAGTTGATGAGTCTTTATATTGTAAATATGCATCTAATAAGGCTTTATACTGTAATTATGCATGAGGAAAACGTTTTGGCATTTTATTATTTGCATGTTACATTATGTTCCATGTAAAAGTTGATGAGTCTTTATATTGTAAATATGCATATAATAAGGCTTTATAATGTAAATATGCATGAGGAAAACATTTTTGCATTTTATTATTTGCATTTTACATTATTTGTTACAAGCAAAAGTTGATGAGTCTTTATATTGTAAATATGCATCTAATAAGGCTTTATACTGTAATTATGCATGAGGAAAACGTTTTTGCATTTTATTATTTGCATTTTACATTATTTGTTACAAGCAAAAGTTGATGAGTCTTTATATTGTAAATATGCATCTAATAAGGCTTTATACTGTAATTATGCATGAGGAAAACGTTTTTGCATTTTATTATTTGCATGTTACATTATGTTCCATGCAAAAGTTGATGAGTCTTTATATTGTAAATATGCATCTAATAAGGCTTTATAATGTAAATATGCATGAGGAAAACATTTTTGCATTTTATTATTTGCATGTTACATTATGTTCCATGCAAAAGTTGATGAGTCTTTATATTGTAAATATGCATATAATAAGGCTTTATAATGTAAATATGCATGGGTCAAAGATGTTAAGATGTCCACGTCAAAATACATTTACAAAAGTGATTTTATGTCCATAGAAAGCATGTTAAATGTAAGTAAAGTGTCTACTTTTAGGGTTCTAATTAAGTTTTTGGAGATTACAAGTTACACTGTCATTCAGTGTAACACAATATTTATGTAAAAATTCAAACAACATGCTTATTCTGACTTGTACATATTAAAATATATAAAATAATAAGGGAGAATATTACATTTTATTGTATTTTAAATGAATAAAAAAATCTTACTGACAAATGGGCAAAACCTAGGATAGTGGCAAATTTTACTAATGTAGAATTAAAACTAATTAGTGTTTGGGGTGAAAATAATTCATCTTTTAATATGTCATAAAACGATTTTGTTGTAAATATGCCTGATAAGATTGTTGCATTGAATGGCATTTTAGTGGGTGTCTTCTGTAAATTAGGAAAAAAATGTATGATATTTATTTTTTTGCACACAAAAAAACAAAAAAAACAAAAATGCAATTAAGTTAAACAGAAAACTTTTAAATATTTTTTTGGAAAAACAATTTAAAGCAGTATTACACTTATAATTACAATGCTTAAACCCTTTTTCGTCTTTGACCCATTAATGTTTTTGCATGTTACATTATTGTTACAAGCAAAAGTGGATAAGTCTATATCATAAATATGCACAATTATTATTTGCATAAAATTATTTATTACATGCAAAACTTGAGTACGACATTTACCTATTATTTGCATGTAACATATTTCCAATATAAAGACTTTCTCAACTTTTGCATGTAACAAATAATTTTTGCATTTTATTATTTGCATGTAATACTATTTGTTACATGCCAGAGTTGAATAAACCTTTTACTATCATATATGTGACACTGGAGCACAAAACCAGTCTTAAGGAGCACTAGCTTAAAATATATTGTATGGGTCAAATAATCAATTTTTAAACTTTATTTATTTACTTATTTATTTATTTATCTACAGAATTTTGAGAAATTCTGAAGGAAAAGGCAAAATTGTGAGATTAAAAAGTTGCAATTAAAATTATTTATTTATGTATTAATTGTTTTGGAAAAACAACAGTTTAAAGCAGTATTACACTTATTATTTTTATGCATAAACCCTTTTTCTTCTTTGACCCGTAAGTGTTTTTGCCTTTTATTGTTTGCATGTTACATTATTGTTACAAGCAAAAGTGGATAAGTCTATATCATAAATATGCACAATTATTATTTGCATAAAATTATTTATTACATGCAAAACTTGAGTACGACATTTACCTATTATTTGCATGTAACATATTTCCAATATAAAGACTTACTCAACTTTTGCATGTAACAAATAATTTTTGCATTTTATTATTTGCATGTAATACTATTTGTTACATGCCAGAGTTGAATAAACCTTTTACTATCATATATGTGACACTGGAGCACAAAACCAGTCTTAAGGAGCACTAGCTTAAAATATATTGTATGGGTCAAATAATCAATTTTTAAACTTTATTTATTTACTTATTTATTTATTTATGTTCAGAATTTTGAGAAATTCAGAAGGAAAAGGCAAAATTGTGAGATTAAAAAGTTTAAGCAATTAAAATTATTTATTTATGTATTAATTGTTTTGGAAAAACAACAATTTAAAGCAGTATTACACTTATTATTTTTATGCATAAACCCTTTTTCTTCTTTGACCCGTAAGTGTTTTTGCCTTTTATTGTTTGCATGTTACATTATTGTTACATGCAAAAGTGGATAAGTCTATATCATAAATATGCACAATTATTATTTGCATAAAATTATTTATTACATGCAAAACTTGAATACGACATTTACTATTGTATACTGTATATATGTTTTAGTATTTGCATGTAACATGCATATTTCCAATATAAAGACTTTCTCAACTTTTGCATGTAACAAATAATTTTAGCATTTTATTATTTGCATGTTATACTATTTGTTACATGCATGAGTTGAATCAAGCTTGAACTATCATATATGAGACCCTGGAGCACAAAACTAGTCTTAAGTAGCACGGGTATATTTGAAGCAATAGCTAAAAATACATTGTATGGGTCAAATTTATTTTATTTTTTTTTTACTGAATTTTGAGAAATTCTGAGG
The DNA here is from genome assembly GCF_049309525.1 of Garra rufa. Taxonomy (NCBI): domain Eukaryota; kingdom Metazoa; phylum Chordata; class Actinopteri; order Cypriniformes; family Cyprinidae; genus Garra; species Garra rufa. The sequence continues at coordinate 3,133,280 of NC_133362.1, read as the reverse complement.
GGGAAAAAGGCAAAATTGTGAGATTAAAAAGTTGCAATTAATTTGACCTAATTATTATAATTATTTAGAGAATTATGAAACTTATAATTCAGATAAAATGTCCAAATTGTGAGTTTATAAACTTGCAATTAACATTATTTATTCATGTTTTTTTTTTGTTGAAAAAACTATTTAAAGCAATATTACACTTATTGTTTTTATGCTTAAACCCTTTTTCATCTTTGATCCATTAATGTTTTTGCCTTTTATTGTTTGAATGTTACATGCAAAAGTGGATAAATCTATATCATAAATATGCACAATTATTTTTTGCATGTTGCTTTATTTTATAAAATTATTACATGCAAAACTTGAATACAACATTTACTATTTTATTATTTGCATGTAACATGCATATTTCCAAAATAAAGACTTTTTCAACTTTTGCATGTAAAAAATCATTTTTGCATTTTAATATTTTCATGTAATACTATTTGTTACATGCCAGAGTTGAATAAAACAAAGTTGACAACAAAACCAGTCTTGAGGAGCACAGGCATGTTTGTAGCAATAGCCAACAACACATTGTATGAGTCAAAATTGTCGAATTTTCTTTTATGCCAAAAATCGTCTCGGGTTACGTATGTAACCTTAGTTCCCTGAGGGAACGAGACGCCGCGTCAGGAACGCTATGGGGAACGCCATTGGCGGGCCGCACTCTGAACTGTGTATAACAACCAATGAAATGACGGGGGTGACGTCACAGGCGCGGTGACGTCACCGACCAGGAAGTATAAAGCACGTGCGTTTGAAGCCGGCGGCAGCTCTTTAGGAATGAAGCGAGCGCCGCAGGGTGCGGGAATTATGGTCCGAGACGCGGCGTCTCGTTCCCTCAGGGAACTAAGGTTACATACGTAACCCGAGACGTTCCCTTCCGGGAACTCGAGCCGCGTCAGGAACGCTATGGGGAACGAGACTACCAACGCCCCCATAATTACCGAGCCCTGCGAGTGTCTGCTCAACCAGGGTGGAAAAAGAGAGAGCCCTTGTCTAGCATTACGCGGACAAGAAGGCCCTGTAGTCCTCGGCCCTCGGGCACACGAGGAATGGTAGTCTTCCTCTGTCTGGTCGCCAGCCAGAACGAGAGGTACTCCACGGCCCTCAGGCACACGCAGAGTCTTAGTCCTTTGTCTGGGAGTTAGCCAGAACAAGAGGGACCGAATGACCACTGTCTAGCACTCGGCGGACAGATGGTGTGGGAAGTCCTCGGTCCGCAGACCCACGAGGACGGTGAGCTCGACCTCAAGGCTCCTCGGCCCTCGGGCACACGAGGAGAGGGTGATCCTTTGTCTGGGGGTTCAGCCAGAACAAGAGGGATCCAAGGCTCGGCCTGGAGCTCCGCCAGGACGCGAGGGAATAAGCCATTGTCTAGCATTACGCGGACAAGAGGGCACTGCAATCCCCGGCCCTCGGGCTCACGGGGAAGACAGTAGGTGCCTCTGCCTGGTAGCCAGCCAGTGCATGAGGCACTCCTCGGCCTTCTGTGAAGGCAGACGAGGAGTCTTAGTCCTTGGTCTGGGGAAAGCCAGAAACCAGAGGGACCGGAGTACACTCGGTCTGATAGCATCCTGCGTCAGAACACGAGGAGAATTAAGCCATTGTCTAGCATTCCGCGGACAAGAGGGCTGTACAGTTCTCGGCCCTCGGGCACACGAGAACCGTGACCTCTGCCTGGTTCGCCAGCCAGTGCGAGAGGCACCCCTCGGCCCTCGGGCTCACGAGGGGTCTTAGTCCTTTGTCTGGGGGTTCTGCCAGGACAAGAGGGACTGAAAGGGCTTTTGTCTAGCTTTCACGGACAAAAGGGGGAAAGTTTTGCAGATCTCTTATGAGTGGCGAAACGACTTCTCTTCTTTCCGCAGAAAGAATGCGCCTTGAGAAGTCTCCTCCTGGCTAGGGAGGTGGCTGCCCCTCTAGGCCTAGCGCACTAGGCCGAGAGTACAGCCGAGCCTGGAGCGGCTCTGAGGTCGAGCTCGTAATACCTAACGAATGTTAGGGGCGTGGACCAACCCGCAGCATTGCAGATGTCTTGTATTGGGACACCTGCCGTCAGAGCTCTCGAGGCACTCATGCCCCGAGTAGAGTGAGCCTTGAGTCCCAACGGTGAGGGGAGATCAGAGGACTCGTAAGCAGTAGTTATGGCATCGATGATCCATCTACTAATAGTGGGTTTTGAAGCTGGGCTCCCCCTCTTAGGGGGGCCGTAACAGACAAACAGTTGCTCTGTTTTACGCCACGTGGCAGCTCTGTGGACGTATGCGTCTAAAGCTCTGACTGGGCACATGCAGTTTAACTTCCTGTGACCTGGCTCCACGTATGGAGGAGGATAGAACGCCTGCAGCGTTACTGGCTGCGGTGCTAGGGAGGGGACCTTCGGGACGTACCCGACCCTGGGATATAGAAAGGCCTTGGCCATCCCTGGGGCAAACTCTAAATGAGATGGGGCCACTGAAAGGGCCTGCAGATCGCCTACTCTCTTGAGGGAGGTGAGTGCTAACAGGAGCGCCGTCTTAACTGTGAGGGCGCGATCCGTAGACTCCTCTAAGGGCTCGAATGGAGGCTTGCAGAGAGCTTCTAGCACCACAGCGAGGTCCCACGTGGGGACCCTGGGTGTCACTCGAGGCCTCAGCCTGAGCGCACCGCGGAGGAACCGTATGACCAAGGGCTCTCTACCTACTGAGAGGCCACCTAAAGGGGCGTGGTAGGCACTTATGGCCGCCACGTATACCTTTAGAGTGGAGTGAGCTAGCCCTGCGGATAGGCGAGACTGTAGGAACTCCAGAACTGTACCGACCGGGCAGTTGACTGGGTCCAGGTGGCGCTCGCGGCACCATCTCGCGAATAAGTTCCACTTAAGGCCATACAGTTTCCTCGTAGAGGGAGCTCTGGATTGGAGAAGGGTCTCAACAACCTCGGTTGAGAGACCCGCTCCTATGAGTTGTGCCCCCTCAGGGGCCACACCCATAACCTCCACCTCTCTGGGTGGGGGTGGCATATTGCGCCCCCAGCCTGAGACAGGAGGTCCCTCCTGACGGGAATCTCCCACGGAGAGCCGTCTAGGAGAGATACCAGGTCCGAGAACCATACTCGTGCCGGCCAGTACGGGGCTACTAGTAGCAGCCGCACTTGAAACCGACGGACCCGTTCCAGAACTCCCGGGAGCAGAGCGATCGGGGGAAAGGCGTACAGACGCAGCCTCGGCCACGTCTGTGCCATGGCATCCAGCCCCAGTGGAGCTGGATGAACTAGAGAGTACCAGAGGGGACAGTGCGATGTCTCCTGAGTCGCAAACAGGTCCACCTGAGCCTGGCCAAACACTCTCCAGATCTGCTTCACCACCTCTGGGTGAAGCATCCATTCCCCGGGCCTCGGCCCCTGCCTTGACAGGACGTCTGCTCCCACATTCAGATGTCCAGGAATATGGACTGCTCTCAGGGAGAGGAATTTCTCTTGAGACCAAAGGAGTATCCGGTACGCCAGCTTGTACAAGGGGCGTGAGCGGAGTCCTCCTTGGTGGTTTATGTAGTAAACCACCGCAGTGCTGTCTGTACGGACCAGCACGTGTTTGTTTCTTAGGTCTGTGAGAAACCTCTTTAGGGTCAGGGATACTGCCAGCATCTCTAAGCGGTTTATGTGCCACGAGAGATGGTGGGCGCTCCATAGGCCTTGGGCTGAGCGGCCACGCATGACCGCCCCCCAACCGGTAAGGGAAGCGTCGGTCGCTAGCGTGATGCGGCGACCAGGCACTCCCAGAACCGGTCCCTGAGAGAGGAACCAGGGTTTCCTCCACATGGCCAAGGCACGTAGGCAACGCCGCGTGACCTTGATCTTGCGGAGTGGGTTTCCCCTCGGGGAGAACCCCCTGGTCCTGAGCCACCACTGCAGTGGTCTCATGTGCAGCAGTCCAAAAGGTATCACGTTGGAAGCGGCTGCCATAAGACCTAACAGTACTTGAAACTGTTTGACAGTGAGTGACTGGCCTAGCTTTACTGCATTCACTGCGGTCAGTATGGAATCGACTCGTGCAGGAGACATGCGTGCCTGCATGGAGATCGAATCCCACACTACGCCTAAGTAAGTGGTCCTCTGTAGTGGAGAAAGCACACTCTTCTTGGCGTTGAGTCTCAACCCTAACTCTTTCATGTGAGCGAGAACAGCACCTCGATGCTGAACCGCTAACTGTTAGTTGAGTATGCGGATGCCCTGGAGTCACAGTGGAGCCAGCGCAGCATCCACACACTTCGTGAAAGTGCGAGGTGAGAGAGCTAGGCCGAAAGGAAGCACTCTGTCTTGGTAAGCCTTGCCCCTGAAAGCGAACCTGAGATACTTCCTGTGCTAAAGAACCAGAAAGTTCACTAAGGGTACCAGCCTCTCGAGACTGGTGTCTGGATTTACTTGAGGAACTAACTCGGAGTCCTGAAACAGCGAACTGGCAGGAAGCGCCGGAATTAGCTCCTCGGAAAACCCCCGCGGGGGTTGCGAACTCTCCAGGGCCGCTACGTTTCCGGGCGGACCAGCTAGAGGATGCTCGCGGGAGATAGCCGCGCCCTGTAACACTGGCAGGGTTAGCTGACTCATCTCCTGAGGGCCACGAAGGGGTCTGAAACCCGCACCTGGAGGTACGGTGCAAACCCCCTCGAGAGGGGCTGCCCTCAACGGCCCTGAACCACAACCGTCAGGGCCGCTTAGCCGAGGACTTCCTTGACTGGAGGACGACCCTCAGGTCAGGCCTCTTCGTCTTGGAAGCCCCCGACTTAGAGCGTTGCTTTCCGGGTCCCCTAGGCTGGGCCGGGGGAGCACGGGCGGCAACGCTCTGTTTTTGTGCCTCTCTATGGGAGCTCGTACACGGCTGAGGCTGCTTCTTAGATGGTGCAGCAGCCTCAGAGGAGAACACGCGGCGAGGAAGGAAAGTTCTGAACGCCGCCGCCTGCTTGCGGGCCTCCTGGTGCCTGGCCACAACGGTATCAACCGAAGCACCAAAGAGGCCAGATGGTTGCAGGGGGGCGTCCAGAAGCGTGACCCTGTCCTTCTCTTTTACGTCGGACAGGGTCAGCCAGAGATGCCTCTCCGCGGCCACCAGGGCTGCCATAGACCGCCCAACAGCACGGGCGGCCTCCTTGGTGGCGCGGAGAGCGAGATCTGCAGTTTTTTGCATCTCTGTGACGCTAACTTCCTCGCCGCTGCTGAACTCCTTCAGCAGGTCAGCCTGGTAGGCTTGCAGGATGCCCATGGTGTGAAGGCAAGACCCTGCTTGACCTGCTGCCGTGTATGCCTTACCCATCAGGCCAGATGTGACTTTAAGGGGCCTGGTGGGTAAGGACGGAGCCTTCAAGGATGATGCCGAGCCGGGTGACAGATAGCCCGCAAGCGTCTGTTCAACCCGTGGCATCGTCCTATAGCCACTCTCCTCTGCCCCCCCCACATTTCCATAATTTTCAGCGGGGGAGAAAAGACGGGAGGAGTATGGCTTTTCCCACGATCTCGCTAGCTCTTGGTGGAGATCGGGGAAGAAGGGAAGGCTCCGTTTTGGAGGTGCTGACTTTGTCCGCAGGAAGCGATCATCTAATCGGCTTCGCTGCGGCTCATGTGATTGCTGTTGTTCTGCGGGCCATGTGATGTGTAATTTGGCTACCGCATTAGTCAGCACCTCTACGAGCTCCTCATAGTGAGGCGAGCGTGATGGCGGTTGTGGTTCCTCTGTAACACTTTCAATGTCAACCTCCTCGGAGGAAGACAAGAGGAACTCGGGGACCTCCTCCCGGGGGGAAGAAACCGCAGCGCGGGCTTCCACATCCAGGAGGAGATCGCTCGATCCGCTGAGTGAGGGCGGAGATAGGGGATCACCCGTCTCCATACCCTCCAGCAGATCGAGCTGCGAGCCCCACGAGTGCAGCCGCCGCTCCGCCTCGGCGGAAGCGGGGCCAGACCCACGGGGCACGCTAGTGAAAGCCCCCTCCTCGAAGAGGGCTTTCCGGGAGCGAAGCAGACGCACCGGCAGGCGTTCACAGTGCTCACAGCCAGCCTTTTCGAGGGCTGACTGTGCATGCTCCGCTCCCAAGCAGACCACGCATAGACTGTGTGTATCCCCACCAACAATGAAGCGTTGGCAGGGAGGGACACACTGTCTATGCGGGCGCTTAACCACCATCAAACTCTTTTTCTTAATAGATTGTAAAGATGCCATTCTACTCAAATAAAAGTGTGTCAAACTGGACACAAAAACAGCAGAAATGGCAAGACAGACACAGACACAGAGCGCTCTCGCTGAATGACAAAAGCTGCCGCCGGCTTCAAACGCACGTGCTTTATACTTCCTGGTCGGTGACGTCACCGCGCCTGTGACGTCACCCCCGTCATTTCATTGGTTGTTATACACAGTTCAGAGTGCGGCCCGCCAATGGCGTTCCCCATAGCGTTCCTGACGCGGCTCGAGTTCCCGGAAGGGAACATTAGGATATTAAGATCATGTTCCATGAAAATATTTTGTAAATTTCCTATTGTAAATATATCAAAACATAATTTTTGATTAGCAATATGCATTGCTAAAAACTTAATTTGAACAACTTTAAAGCCGTTTTTTTTTCAATATTTCGATTTTTGTGCACCCTCAAATTGCAGATTTTCAAATAGTTGTGTCTCAGCCAAATGTATAAATATTTATTCAGATTTTTGCATTTTATTAATTGCATGCAACAAACTTTTCCTGCTCCCCAGAAACCCTTAAAACAGACCTGAGAGCAACAGAAACACTGAAGCAAGCGTTTTAAACCGTCTCTCTCTTTCTGACTCGACACAACTGTAAGCACTCCATCGGACAATTAATCATCCTGAAGGTGTGCATTTGTGTTTCCTCATCCTGATGAATCAAAATGAGCTGCGGAAGTGCCTCACTCTATATAAACATGTAAATCACAGTTTGCATTAATCTCCGTCTGCAGACTCTCATCTCACTCACATTCTCTCCTTATTCTGCTTTCTCAGAGACGGTGGAGTGTCTGGAATCGGCGGCGGAGTCTCATTTATCATCGTCCTGTGCGAGCGCAGCGTCCCAGCGGGTGAGTGTGTTTTATTCAGTGTGGTCTAGAGGAAGAGGCACAGCATGGGGTTAATAGGACAGAGCCGCTGATTCCACCATCAGATGCAGACACACACTCACATCAGCCCTCAGGAGTTTATCTCGCCTCACATTTATATGGAAACTTGTTTCCAACCTGGAATAAAAAATTAAAAAGCTAATTTTATCTCACAGTTCTGACTCTCTCAGCTCTCTAAATCATTCTGAGGGAAAGATTGCGAGATATTAACTCGAAGTGCAAGAAATAGTCACAATTGCATGATGTTATAACTTAAAATTGAGACATAAAAGTCCAAATTGTGAAGTTAAAAAGTTGCAATTAGCTATTTATTTATTTATTTAACAGAATTTTGAGGTAAAATTACATTTATGAAAAAAATTGTGAGGTTAAAATAGTTGCAATTAGCTTTACTTAATTGATATTATTACTTAAAGAATTGTAAGATGTAAACTTAGAACTCAAAGAAAAAGTCAAAATTATGAGATAAAAAAAACTTTTTTATTCCATGCCGCAAACATATATATTCCCCCTGCAATATATGAAATCAGAACTCCAAGAAAAATTTATGTTTTGTGAAAACAGTAAACTTGCAATTTGAAGAAAAAGTGTCTGCAAAATTTCTTAGAATTGCAAGAATAAAAAAAACATCAAAATTACAATATATAACACCATAATTGCAAAATGTTCAACTTGCAAGAGTTCATAACTTCAGAATCTAAATTGTGAGATTAAAAAGTTGCAATTAACTGTTGCAATTTAGATTTCTGCAGGGAAAAAGTCGAAATTATAAGATAAAAAGCAATTGCCTTTTTTATTCCATGGCACAAAAATCTCAGCAAAATATAATAGAATATCAGAATTCCAAGAAACAATAATTTCAAGAAAACAGTCAACTTGCAATTGGAAGAAAAAGTCAGAATTGGGAGCTAAAATGTCAAAATTAATTTTTTTTTAAAAATGTTTTATTCTGTGGTGGAAACAAGACAAAAAACATTAAGAATTAAAAAAAAAAAACATCAAAATTGCGAGATATAAAATCATAAAATGGCAAAATGTTAAACTTGCAATCTAAACTGTGAAATTAAGTTGCAGTTGCACAATAAATTCTAAGGGAAAAGTAAAAAATGTTAGATAAAAAAAAGTTGAAATTACCTACTTTATTATCATCATTTACAGAATTGTAGATTAAAAAGTTTCAATTAACTTTATTTTTATTTATTTATTTTACAGAATTGTAAGATGTAAACTTAGAATTCTGAGAAAAAAATTCAAAATTTTGAGATAAAAACCAATTACCTTTATTAAATCACAATTCCAAGAACAAAGAATTTCAAAAAGATAAAAAAAGGTTGCAATTAAATGTTGCAATGAATTCTAGGGGAATATGTCAAAAATGTTAGATAAAACTCACAATTACCTTTATTAGATTTTTTTTAAAAGACAGAATTATGAAGTCAAAATTGTGAAATTAAAAAGTTGTAACTGTACTTATTATTATTGTTATTGTTGTTGTTGTTATTATATGCAGAATTGTGAAATGTTAACTTAGAATTCAAATAAATGGTCCAAACTGTGAGATTAAAAAAGTTTTAACTTTATTTTATTTATTTGTTTATTTTACAGAATTCTGAGGTAAAAAGGAATTAGCTTTTTATTCCATGGCACAAAAAACCTGCAAAATATAAAATCTGAATTCCAAGAAAACAGTGAACTTTGAAGAATTGTGAAAACAAGAAAAAAAAATTCTTAGAATTGCAAGAATAAAGAAATTGCAAGATTTAAAATCATAATTGCAATTAAAAAGTTGCAATTGACTTTTTTTTTTATACAATTGCAATAAATTCTGAGGGAAAAGGTAAAAAAATTTTGATTAAAAACTCAATTATCTTTTTTATTCCATGTCAGAAAAAAAGTACTGCAAAATATAATCTCTAATTGCAAGAAAAGTGTGACTCTTAAGATGTAAACTCAGAATTCTGAGGCTGTATTGTAGATAAAAAGTCACCATTACATTCTTCAAATTTTTATTCTGTGGTGGAAATAAGCTTCCAAATGTGTAAAACACACCCTGCAGTGTCACATTCAGAAAAAAAATATTTAATGCATGCTGGAAAGTCAGTGAATATTTCATGAACTTTGCATGTTTTTAAAGTCATTAAATGCAATCATTGCATTTAACCTGAATCACATGACCACAAACATTTAAGAAAGTAAAGATATTTTAATTTCATGTTGATGCAACAGAAGGATTTTACATGGATGACTGTGTTTTTGACAAATGTTTACTGAAATACATTCTTTGATTTACAACATGCACGCAGAAAATGACACTAATTGAGTTCAACGTGACTAAAAACAGAACCATATCGCTGACTGAGACTCAGATCATTCTAGAGTGAATCAAATCAAAATTTGTAAGAAATAAAACACAAAATACAGTCAGTTCGTCCGAGAACAATAAGAGTCTCAATAAACCTCAGTGACCCTCTTATATCTGATCCATGACTCCAAACCAAATTAAAAAATGACACACAAACTCACATTATTATTGTTCCGGCTTCTTAAGATGACACTCGTGTCCAGATGACCTCAAGAAAATGAGGCAGAAGTATCATAATAATGCCAGATTTCAGTGGGCTTCCATATGTTTGGAAACCTCATTATTTTTGCAATTCATTTTAGTGCCATTTTTATTTCTTTCAGTGATTATATGAATTAATGTTAAGACCAGACTGATCGCTATGTGTAATGCTATTGCTCTTTCTAATGTATGCAGGTATTAATATTGGTTTGGCAGACAGTCTTAATGTAAGCAGTTGTATAAATGTAAATTCAGAGTCAGAAGTGAGTTTGTAAAAAAAAAAAAAAAATTATGGTGCAAAAACAAAAACTTGCAAAACTGCTAAATGTTTTAGAATAACAAGAATAAAAAAAAATTGCAGATTAAAAAGTTGCAATTAACTGTTGCAATTATCATTTTTTTAACAAATGCAATCAATTCTGAGGGAAAAATCAAAATTGTGAGATTAAAAAGTTGCAAAAAAAAAAGAGAAACCTGCAATATATATATATGATTTATTTTGCAGGTTTCTCTTTTTTTGCAACTTTTTAATCTCACAATTTAGATTTTTTCTTGCGTTTTTTTAGTTAATCATTTTACAATTATGATCTTGCAAAAAAAAAAAAAAAATCTCCGATATAAATCCATAACTGCAAAATGTTAAACTTTCAATAGTTTGGAAACAAGAAAAAAATGTTAATTGTGAGATTAAAAAGTTGCAATTAACTGTTGCAATTATTATTATTTTAACAAATGCAAAAAGGCAAAAGTCAAAAATGTTAAGATAAAGTTGCAAAAAAAGAAACCTGCAAAATATAAAATCAAAAAACTAATTTTAAGAAAACGGTCAACTTGCAATTGGAAGAAAAAGTCAGAATTGTGAGCTAAAATGCCACAATTACATTTTTTACTCTGTGGTGGAAACAAAAAAACAACAACTGCAAAATGTCTTAGAATAAAAAAAAATTGCAAGATATGAATTCATAACTGCAAAATGTTTACAACTTCAAAATGCAAGAAAAAAAATCCAAATTGTGAGATTTGCAATTTACTCTTGCAATAAATTCTGAGAGAAAAAGTCCAGAATGTTAGATAAAAATTACCTTTTTTATTCCATGGTGCAAAAAAAACAACAAAAAAAAAAAAAAACCTGCAGTCTCAATGTAAATTCTAAGTCAGAAGTTTGATGACTGGCTGACACTGCAAACTCACGCTAACCTTAGACAACCAATGTGTGATCTAGACAGATTCAGATGTTTGATTGATGCTATCAGAACTATCTGTGCGACGGTGTCCTGTTTTTCTGAATGGGTTCAGTGCTTTCGTCAGTCAGTGGGTGAGTCGATGCTGCTGTAATTAAACAAATGATCAATATTTAGCAGAAAATGTCTAGAAATGCTGCCCTTGTTTACACTGCAGTTCAGTTCAGTGTTACCTCAGTTATTTACTGAAGTGAAAAATACATTTGACGTTATTGTGACTTCACACAATTCTGACAAAAAGTCAGAATTGTGAGATTTAAACTCGCAATTCTGCAAACATATCAGTCTTTTTCTTCTCAGAACTGGACTTTATAACTTGCAATTGCAAGTTTTTATCTCTTAATTCTGAGAGATACAAAATCGTAATTACCTTTTAATTTTTTTTCCGGTGGCTTTTGTTCAGGGTTATTGTCTTATCACAATTCTGACTTTTTTCCCACCTCACAACTATGATTATAAAAAGAATAATCAAAATTGAAAGATATAATAACTTCAAAATGCAATTAACTGTTTTTAACAAATGCAATAAATTCTGAGGGAAAAGTAAAAAAAATGCTAGATAAAACCTCACACTTACCTTGAATTTTAAGAAAACATTCAACTTGCAATTGGAAGAAAAAGTCAGGATTGTTAGTTAAAATGTCAAAATTGAAAAAAAAACTGAAGCAAAACAAAACTGATAAAAAATGATTTTTTTAGAATTGTGAAGTCAAAATTGACTAATGAATTGATTAAAAAGTTGCAAAATGTACAATCAGAATTCCAATTGCAATGAGAAGAAAAAGTCAGAATTGTGAGCTAAACATTTTTTATTCTGTGGTGACGAAAAAATGAGCAAGATTTTATAACTTCAAAATGCAAGGGAAAAAATTCAAATTTTCAGAATTCTGGGATAAGTCGAAATTCCATTTACATTTTTTATTCAGTGGCAGACACGGGCTACATTTATGCTACTGAATAAAAGGTTATTGTGACTTCACTATTCTGACTTTTTCCCCCTCAAAATTGTGAGATGTAGACTCAGAATTGAAATATAAACTCACAATTGTGATATAAACTCGCAATTCTGAGAGAAAAAAGTCTGAATTGCGGGATGAAAACTTTTTTACCTTTATTCAGTGGCGCAAATGCTGAAAATTCAATTATGCATCACGGAAATCAACTACATTTTATAGTATATTAACTATGGAAGCCAATGTAGTTGATTTCTGTGATGCATAATTGAATTTTCAGCATCATTACTCCAGTCTTCAGTGTCACATGATCCTGCAGAAATTTTTCTAATATACTGATTTGCTGCTCAAGAAACATTTCTGATTGTTATCAATGTTAAAAACAGTTGTGCTGCACAATATATTTTTGTTTAAACCATCATTTTATTTTTTTAGAATTCACAGATGAATAGAAAGTTCAAAAGAACAGCATTGGTTTGAAATAGAAATCTTTACAACATTATAAATGTCTTTACTCTCACTTTTCACCAGTTTAATGCGTCCTTGATGAATAAAACAACTTGTTTTTTAAACAAAGGTGCAAACAGAGGTGAACTGAATCAGAAGCTGCGTTTCCATTACCCTTTAAATTGCGCAATTTATGATTGAAAATACTAATTGAAACGCGTCAAAAACTTCTATATATCGCAAAGTTTTGCGCTTGCATGAGGTTTCAGGAAATTCGAAAAAGCAATATTTTCACAAAACTGCAATGGAAGCATTTTTTTTTTTCACATTTACAGGTCACATTCGATTAAATGTAGCCAAAAACCCACAAAAATCCATTGCCATGACTTTTTGCGAGAGGAAAAATATTATGTGTTAGTCGCATAACATCAGTTAATGTAAACCCCGTCATTTCGCAGTACTTTTTAATCGACGTTTATAAAATCTGGAAATGCACATTGTTAATCAGATCTGCCTGAACTCAAAAATCTGAATAAGAAGAGTGTGTCGTAAGTCTTTCATAAAGGAATAAAATAAAAACACATCCTGCTGTGGAGAAAGCTGCATCCTCAGAGCTTCTGTGTGTGTTTTTCTGTGGCTGGTCAGGAGTTCAGAGCATACAGTAAACATATAATTCATCAGTACAGTCAAATATGCCAGTGACTCTCAGGAAAAAGATAACATGCAGGCCGCCAGCGGAAGGTGATTTGATCTTGGCACTTGTACTTTTTGCTTGTTTGCATGTAGACTTTTCCATCATTTTAAGTGCATGATTAATGTGCATTCAGATTGCTTTTCTGTCTGGTTTCTTGGATATCTGTGCAAATGTTGCAGTGAAAAAGCCTCTAAAAATCCATCTTTTATGCAGTGCTGGGGAGTAACTCACGAAAAAGCAACCTTAATGCTTTTTCAGTAGTTCAGCTGTTCAAAAATGCAATATTTTAGATTTATTGTGGTAATACTGCTCTTCCAATCAATTATCTGCATTACTTTGGGGTTCAACGTAAATATTGTGATATATTATGACATATATGGACATACCTTTAGAGTAAGGTTAGTTTTAGGATGGTATGAGACACTATTGACATTATTTGAAGCCTTTATATAATACATGATTTTTCTATATAATGCATGATTTTTCTACAATGGTGGGGGGAAAATGCAAAATGTAAAGTCCAAATTGTAAGATAAAAACTCACAATTATCTTTTTTTATATTTTAGTAATAATTGCAACCACAGTTATATTTCATAATACTTATCTATTCATTGTTACACCTTTAGAAAGTATAATGCATTAAACAGATAACAACCAATTTCAGATGTAACATGCAAATCTGCAAATATAATGCATTTTAACTTTGGTCACATTTATTTATGAATACCTATGTAATGCATAAAGGCCTAAAGTGCTACTATGTATTAAATAATTTTAATGATTTTTTTTTTTACTTTTTGCATCCATATTTGTGAAACTTGTTAAATAAAGCTTTGAAAAAAAAAAATAATAATAATATATTTTATATATATATATATATATATATATATATATATATATAAAATTTTTTTTTTTTTTTTAAGAAACTACTTTTACAGAAACTAGTTAGAAATGTTATAGTTTCGTCCCCAACACTGCATGTTTCAATGTTTTTCTGTAACTTTAACAGTGTCTGTGTCATGCACAAGCTACAAAATGTAATGCTGGATGAACGTCATTTAATCTAAAGTTTGGATGCCAGCATTCAAAAGAATAAATGCATTCAGCCAGAGAACACGAGTGACAAACAGCTGTGTTCACATCGGACATACTTTGTTCTCAGGAATGGGAATTTGGGCAAACGAGCTGCGTTCATTGGGATGCTCTTCTGTTTTAGGTGGGACGGTTCCAGTGGCAGGGATGCGTGCAGCAATGGTGGACATCTCTCCTGTGTTGCTCTCATTGGTCATGCCTGCACGCTCTGTGGTCTGGTTGATATTCCCCTCGACGATGGTGACGTCACTGCAGCTCAAGAGCTGAACCACACACTTCCTGAACTGAGGAGATCACAGGTAAGAGAAATGAAATAGATTATTCTCTAGCGATCTTTGTTGAGCACTTAAACTTTGCCCTGAGCTAGAAAAACATACTGGAAATTTATTTGACCTGCAATGAAAAAAAAAAAAAAAAAAAAAAATCATAAACTCAAGATTTGGGTTCAGCATGGCTAAAGCAGCGAGTAGAGTAAATCAGTTTTTTGTTGTCCCAAAGTGTGTTACAACAGATTGGAAGGCATCACAGATGAAGATGGTTAACCTTTTAACTAATAGATACCTTCACCTTCGTTCACCACTGATTTAAATTAGTACATTAAAAAAAACTTGACAACAAAATCAAACCAATTTGAACTATTACAGTTAATGTTTTTTACAGAGGGGATTTTGGATTTCTCCTTTTATCACTTCATAAATTAGCCATGAAAAAAAGTAACCATGTTTTTAGGAATGCAATGTTATATAAATCAGTGTGAATTAAATCTCTCAGTAAAAACCTTCAGCATATAGATAGGAATAAAACTGAAAAAAAGAATTTTTATTGTATTTGAAATTTTGCAGTTACAGATTTTTAAGAATGTTACATAAATTAGTAAAATGTTATGAACAAACCCCTCTATAAAAACCTTCAGAATACAGATAGAAATAAAACTAAAAATTCTTCTAAAGTCTGTAAGATTTTTCTCCACTTTAGTAACACTTATAAACACCAAAATTTACATTAAATCTGCAGTTGCAAATGGATAGATTTTTAGGAATGTTACATAAATTAGGAAAACATTAGGAACAAACCCCTCTATAAAAACTTTCAGAATATAGATAGGAATAAAACTGTACATTTTAGTGTTTATAAGTGTTACTAAAGTGGAATAAAATCTCATAGACTTTAGGAAAATGTAATCTATTTGCAACTGCAAAATTTCAAATACAATAAAAATTCTTCTAAAGTCTATGAGATTTTTCTCCACTTTAGTAACACTTATAAACAGTAAAATTTGCAGGTTTATTCCTATCTATATTCTGAAGGTTTTTGAAGAGGGGTTTGTTCATCACATTTTCCTAATTTATGTAACATTCTTAATCTATGAACAAATCCCTCTATAAAAACCATCAGAATATAGACAGGAATAAAACTGTAAATTTTGGTGTTTATAACAGTTATTAAAGTGGAGAAAAATCTCTCAGACTTTAGAAGAATTTTTAGGAATGTTACATAAATTAGGAAAATGTTATGAACAAACCCCTCTGTAAAAACCTTCAGAATATAGATAGGAATAAAACTGTACATTTTGGTGTTTAAAACAGTTACTAAAGTGGAGAAAAGTCTCTCAGACTTTAGAAGAATTTTTATTGTAGTCAAAATCTGCAGTTGCAAATATATAGATTTTTAGGAAAGTTACATAAATTAGGAAAATGTTACAGACAAACCCCTCTGTAAAAACCTTCAGAATATAGATAGGAATAAAACTGTAAATTTTGGTGTTTATAAGTGTTACTAAAGTGCAAAAAAAAATCTAACAGACTTTAGAAGAATTTTTATTGTATTTGAAATCTGCAGTTGCAAACAGATAGATTTTTCGGAATGTTACATAAATTAGGAAAATGTTACAGACAAACCCTTCGATAAAAACCTTCAGAATATAGATAGAAATAAAACTAAAAATTCTTCTAAAGTCTGTAAGATTTTTCTCCACTTTAGTAACACTTATAAACACCAAAATTTACATTAAATCTGCAGTTGCAAATGGATAGATTTTTAGGAATGTTACATAAATTAGGAAAACATTAGGAACAAACCCCTCTATAAAAACTTTCAGAATATAGATAGGAATAAAACTGTACATTTTAGTGTTTATAAGTGTTACTAAAGTGGAATAAAATCTCATAGACTTTAGGAAAATGTAATCTATTTGCAACTGCAAAATTTCAATTACAATAAAAATTCTTCTAAAGTCTATGAGATTTTTCTCCACTTTAGTAACACTTATAAACACTAAAATTTACAGGTTTATTCCTATCTATATTCTGAAGGTTTTTACAGAGGAGTTTGTTCATCACATTTTCCTAATTTATGTAACATTCTTAAAAATCTATGAACAAATCCCTCTATAAAAACCATCAGATAGGAATAAAACTGTAAATTTTGGTGTTTATAACAGTTACTAAAGTGGAGAAAAATCTCTCAGACTTTAGAAGAATTTTTAGGAATGTTACATAAATTAGGAAAATGTTATGAACAAACCCCTCTGTAAAAACCTTCAGAATATAGATAGGAATAAAACTGTACATTTTGGTGTTTATAACAGTTACTAAAGTGGAGAAAAGTCTCTCAGACTTTAGAAGAATTTTTATTGTAGTCAAAATCTGCAGTTGCAAATATATAGATTTTTAGGAAAGTTACATAAATTAGGAAAATGTTACAGACAAACCCCTCTGTAAAAACCTTCAGAATATAGATAGGAATAAAACTGTAACTTTTGGTGTTTATAAGTGTTACTAAAGTGCAAAAAAAAATCTAACAGACTTTAGAAGAATTTTTATTGTATTTGAAATCTGCAGTTGCAAATAGATAAATTTTTCGGAATGTTACATAAATTAGGAAAATGTTACAGACAAACCCGTCTATAAAAACCTTCAGAATATAGATAGGAATAAAACAGTAAATTTTAGTGTTTATAAGTGTTACTAAAGTGGAGAAAAATCTAACAGACTTTAGAAGAATTTTTATTGTATTTGAAATCTGCAGTTGCAAATATATAGATTTTTAGGAAAGTTACATAAATTAGGAAAATGTTACAGACAAACCCCTCTGTAAAAACCTTCAGAATATAGATAGGAATAAAACTGTAAATTTTGGTGTTTATAATTGTTACTAAAGTGCAAAAAAAAATCTAACAGACTTTAGAAATTTTTTTATTGTATTTGAAATCTGCAGTTGCAAATAGATAGATTTTTCGGAATGTTACATAAATTAGGAAAATGTTACAGACAAACCCTTCGATAAAAACCTTCAGAATATAGATAGGAATAAAACTGTAAATTTTAGTGTTTATAAGTGTTAAAGTGGAGAAAAATCTAACAGACTTTAGAAGAATTTTTATTGTATTTGAAATCTGCAGTTGCAAATATATAGATTTTTCGGAATGTTACATAAATTAGGAAAATGTTATGAACAAACCCCTCTATAAAAACCTTCAGAATATAGATAGGAATAAAACTGTAAATTATGGTGTTTATAAGTGTTACTAAAGTGGAGAAAAATCTCAGACTTTAGAAGAATTTTTATTGTATTTGAAATCTGCAGTTGCAAATATATAGATTTTTAGGAATGTTACATAAATTAGGAAAATGTTACAGACAAACCCCTCTGTAAAAACCTTCAGAATATAGATAGGAATAAAACAGTAAATTTTGGTGTTTATAATTGTTACTAAAGTGCAAAAAAAAAAATCTCACAGACTTTAGAAGAATTTTTATTGTATTTGAAATCTGAAGTGGCAAATAGATAGATTTTTCGGAATGTTACATAAATTAGGAAAATGTTACAGACAAACCCCTCTGTAAAAACCTTCAGAATATAGATAGGAATAAAACTGTAAATTTTGGTGTTTATAAGTGTTATGAAAGTGGAGAAAAATCTAACAGACTTTAGAAGAATTTTTATTGTATTTGAAATCTGCAGTTGCAAATAGATAGATTTTTAGGAAAGTTACATAAATTAGGAAAATGTTACAGACAAACCCCTCTGTAAAAACCTTCAGAATATAGATAGGAATAAAACTGTAACTTTTGGTGTTTATAAGTGTTACTAAAGTGCAAAAAAAAATCTAACAGACTTTAGAAGAATTTTTATTGTATTTGAAATCTGCAGTTGCAAATAGATAAATTTTTCGGAATGTTACATAAATTAGGAAAATGTTACAGACAAACCCTTCGATAAAAAACTTCAGAATATAGATAGGATTAAAACTGTAAATTTTGTTGTTTATAAGTGTTACTAAAGTGGAGAAAAATCTCAGACTTTAGAAGAATTTTTGTTGTATTTGAAATCTGCAGTTGCAAATAGATAGATTTTTAGGAATGTTACATAAATTAGGAAAATGTTACAGACAAACCCATCTATAAAAACCTTCAGCATATAGATAGGAATAAAACAGTAAATTTTGGTGTTTATAACAGTTACTAAAGTGGAGCAAAATCTCTCAGACTTTAGAAGAATTTTTATTGTAGTCAAAATCTGCAGTTGCAAATATATAGATTTTTAGGAAAGTTACATAAATTAGGAAAATGTTACAGACAAACCCTTCGATAAAAACCTTCAGAATATAGATAGGAACAAAACTGTAAATTTTGGTGTTTATAAGTGTTACTAAAGTGGAGAAAAATCTCACAGACTTTAGAAGGATTTTTATTGTATTTGAAATCTGCAGTTGCAAATAGATCATTTTTTTAGGAATGTTACATAAATTAGGAAAATGTTATGAACAAACCCCTCTATAAAAACCTTCAGAATATAGTTAGGAATAAAACTGTAAATTTTGGTGTTTATAAGTGTTACTAAAGTGGAGAAAAATCTCAGACTTTAGAAGAATTTTTATTGTATTTGAAATCTGCAGTTGCAAATAGATTTAAGAATGTTACATAAAACAGCCACGCGAATACATAAGGTGCAATAGTAAATAATTTGAGCAATATATGAACAAACCCTTCAGTAAAACTCTACAGAATACAAGTAGGAATAAAACTGCTAAGTTTGGTGTATGTAAGTGTTGCTGAAATAGGAAAAAAAAAACTTTAGAAATATTTGTATTGTATTAGAAATTTGCAGTTGCAAATTTTAGGAATGTTACATAAATCAGGAAAACGTTATGAAAAATCCCCTCTAGAAAAACCTACAGAATATAGATTGGAATAAAAATTTACATTTTGTTTTTAAAACAAAAAAAAAACTCATGGCTTTAAAAATATACATTGGAATTAAAATTCACAGATGCAATTAACTTAAAAATATATATATATTTAGATATAGGCAAGATGTTTTCTTTGCAACCAGTGCATGGAACATCAATGGTTTTGCCTGTAGTTTCACCCTAAATAAATGACTGAATACTGATGATTACATCCAAACACTTTTACTAATGCACTCAGGTTACTAAACTAGCAGTGAAGTCGAGTCGTCAGTTGATGCAGTGTTTTGCAGCTGACGGCTGTGTGTAACACAAGGGTACAATTAGTCAATCATGATGAGGTCATAATTGCACAGTAATCATTATTTGTTTCCACATTAGCCTGCGGTTCACATCGTCCTTCTCAATCTTCATTAGTCCCTGTCGTTTAACTACAGAGTCCAATAGACACTAATTACTTTCTGCCCTGAAGTCACTTTAAAAACCTGTCTGTGTCTCTGCAGTTCTGAGGATGAAGCTGCGCAGTATGTGTTTGTCTAGAATAGATCATGTACACTACCACTCAAGTTTAGGATCAGTAAGATTTTTAATGTTTTTTAAGGAAGATTCTTATGCTCATCAAGGCTGTTTTACATTGTAATAATATTTCACAATATTACTTTTTTGATCAATGTTTTTCTATATTAATACACATTAACCTTAATTTATATCTGTAACTAAAGTTGCTTAATTTTTTTTGGTGGAACCTGTGACATTTTCAGGATTCTTTGATCAATAAAAGGATAAAAAAGAGCAGCATTTATTTAAAATAGAAAGGTTTTCTAACAATATACACTACTGTTCCAAAGTTTGGGGTCAGAAAATTTTTATTCTTTCTTTTTTTTTTTTTTTTTTTGAAGAAATTAATACCTGTATTCACCAAGGATATGTTAAATTAATAAAAGTGATATATTTACATATATACATATACCCAGAAAATAAATAAATCACAGGTTCCAAAAAAATGTTTCCAATATTGACAATTCTAATAATAAATCAGCATATTAGAATGATTTCTGAAGAATCATGTGACACTTAACACTGGAGTGACAACTAATAAAAATTCAGCTTTGCATCACAGTAATAAATTATATTTTAAAAGTATAGTAACATAAAAAACATTTTATATAGTAATAACATTTTGCAATATTACTGTTTTCTGTATTTTTGATCAAATAAATGCAGCCTTGATGAGCATAAGAGAAAAAAACATTACAATTCTTACTGATCCCAATCTTTTGAGCAGAAAAAGCATATCTTGGCTGTAGGTTTATAATCACTTTTAACATGCAATTCACTAAAATTACACTGTAAATAGTTATTATAGTAACAGTTTTGCTACTTTTTAAATATTTCGTACAATTCAGCCATTTCTTTATGATTATTTGTGAAATTTACTTGCATTTTCAGATTGAAAATAAGTTCAAAGTAAATCCTAAACCGTTTTTTGTTTTCACTGTGCACTTAATAAAACCAGTTTTACTCAAAAAATTACTGTAAAGTTCACAAGTACAAAGACACAGCAAGAAACACTGAAATAAACTAATTTAAGTATTATTGAGATAGGATTATAGTTGAGATAGAAATTATAGTTTATTAATATTTTGCATCATTTCAATTTTATACATATGGATCAAAGACGTTAAGATGTCCACGTCAAAAGAAATTTACAAAAGTGATTTTGTGTCCATAGAAAGCACATTAAATGTAAGTAAAGTGTCTACTTTTAAGGTGTCAAATTTTGGTTGAAATAAGGTTACATTGTTATTCAGTGTAACGCAATATTTATGTAAAACTTCAAACAACATGCTTATCCTGACTTGTCCATATTAAAAATATATAAAAGTATAAGGGAGCATATTACATTTTATTGTGTTTTAAATTAGTAAAAAATTCTTACTGACAAATGGGCAAAACCTAGGATAGTGGCACATTTTAAAAATGTAGAATTACAACTAAATAGTATTTGGGGTAAAAGTAATTTGCCTTTTAATATGTCATAAATTGATTTTTGTTGTAAATATGCCCGACAAGATTGACACTGAATGACATTTTAGTGAGTGTCTTCTGTAAATTAAGGAAAAATGTATGACATTTATTTATTTTTTTGCTCAGAAAAACAAATGCAATTAAATTAAACAGAATTCCCTTAAAAAAAAAAAAAAAATTTTTTAATTAGAAAAACAATTTAAAGCAGTATTACATTTTATGTATAATCATTTTACTGTATTAATTAATTTGAAAACATTTTCTTTTTTAAAATCATCTTAAATGTTCTTAATTTTGTTTTTATTGTTGTGATTATTATTTTAAATTTGTATGATTTTTATGCTATTGTGATTTTAATTTCCTTTTTATGTACAGCACTTTGAATTACCATTGTGCTATATAAATAAACTTGCCTTGCCTTGCCTTACTGCTTTTATGCTATTTTATGCTCTTTATTATACTTGTAAAACTCACATTGTTTCTTTATTTAAAAGTTTGCAAAGAAACATTTTTAGTGTAATACTGCATTTTCAAGAATATCTGTTTTTATTTTTTCACTTTTTTTCAAACCATTTTAAGTGCATCAAACTGACAGCGCAGCAGCCTCCAGCAAATATATCAGACCACTGACAACATTATTTAGACTGAGACGACCAACATTGTGACAAAAATCACAAGCAAACAAGCATGTCCTGTTGCCGTTCACATATTTTTGCAGGTTTCTGAACAGGAGAGCTCTTCCTGACAAGTGAGGACAGCATCCAGATGTCAGCGTTTGAATGGAGGAAACCAGCAGCTAAACTGACAGCTACCGCTCAGCGGGACGACGAAGAGACGCGGCGCTGCCAAACACTGTTTACGTCCAATAACCTCCACAGCTACTCAATAATTCAGCATCTTCTCCTTTGGAGCACGCCGGGTTTGATCCAAACTGCAGGTATTTATTTATTATTTATTTTAGTAATATATGTCAGATATGTCAGCTCTAGTGAAGCCATATCATCCCTCCATGACAGCTTTAGGGTTTTTCTAAATCCATAAACTGTGTCCTGCTCGCCTCTCCAACACAGTATGGGGAAGCAACCTCAATCCTAAATGGCTTGCATAAGGACTTATTTCTGTCAGATGAAACCTTCAAGCTCTTTCAGCCACAGTAACCTATTTATCAGCAGGGGATTTTAAGTGGGACAGGAAACTTTCTCGCCGCGCCTTGAGATCTTCATGCAATATTACGCTTAAGATAAAAATTTAAGTACAAGTGTTGCCATAAATCATTGAGCAAAGCAACTTCCTAATCTTATAATTAGTTAGTTATATTGGATATTAATAAGAAATGCTAGAAGAATGCTAGTAGAAATGATGGAAGACTCCACTAGGTTCATAAAAAAGTGTATATATATATATATATATAAAAACTCTTAAAATCAAAATTAAAAAGTCTGAAATTTGAGTTAATAATTCTTAAAAGTTTTGAGAGAAAAAAAGCATAATTTAAAAAAAAAGTCAAAAGTCTTGGATAAAAAAGTTTTTTAATTATATATATATATATAAAATAAATAAAAAAAATACTTTATCCAATACTTTTTTGACATTTTTAATATTTTTTTTTAAATGGTGCTTTTTTTTCTCTCAAAACTTTTAAGAATTATTAACTCAAATTTCAGACTTTTTTAATTTTGATTTTAAAAGTTGTCTTTTTTTCCCACCAGTGTAAAATAGAAAAATATGACTTTCGATTTAATCTTAGAATTTGTGCTTGTTTTCGCTACTTTGTGTTAATTATGAGTTTATATTCAGTTTTTTGTTTTTTTCTGCAATAAAATAAAAAAATAAAGTTCTCAATTTTCTTTTTATAGACAGTGGGTACGGAAAGGGTCCGTGTAACGCTTCACAATTCAATTTTCAGACCTTATGATGAAAATGGAAAAACAGAAAAATGAAACCTAACGCTTATATTTCCATTTTTTCCGTTACTTAATCAGTGAAGAATTCGATTTGAATTTAGCTTTTTTAAATTTTCTAAATTGTACATTTAAATGTGCGATTTTTCTCCTAGTCATAGTCCATTTTTCAGATTTTCGCAAGGTAGATGGACGAGTCCATTATCGTTTATATAGGGAGGGGGCGGGGCGGGGCGGGGCGGAAGTGGGTAATGTAGGTCATCGCCTCAGAATCGCTCAGAATCCTGTCAGTCGAAGCCGCGGCTCTTATCTTCAGGTTCGAGATGAATTAGAGAGCTCTGAAAGATAGAACCAGGGAATACAGGACCTTTATGTGTATACGAAACATCATCACACTTCAGGCTTATTATCATATCCATTTGGGACAGGAGGAGAAAAAAAGTCTTTACACTAAGTAGAAATAACACTTTTTTTGTCATTCATTTATATATATATATATATATATATATATATATATATATATATGTATGTGTATATATATATATATATATATTAATTTCTGTATCTATTAATGACATATTTAGAAAGAATGCATTGGTGGGTGATGTGCTTTGTCAAATTAGCCAGTTTAGTGTTTTAACTGGCGGTTTTCAACACTTTCTCTAAGCAAAAATAAAATCGCTGTTAGATAGACAGACAGACAGACAGACAGACAGACAGACAGACAGACAGACAGATAGATAGATAGATAGATAGATAGACACCCAAACCTCCATAAACCTCAATATAGCATATTGTGCATATAACGGTGCAAGTAATAAACAGTCGGGATCTGCTTGAGAAAAACCTTCTTATGCACATACACATGTGCGTGCGTGCGTGCGTGCGTGCGTGCGTGCGTGTGTGTGTGTGTGTGTGTGTGACCAACACCGCAGCCGCAAAAGCGCCCAGAGCGTGTGCGTGCATGTCCGTTTAGCTATAGTTGAAGCTCTTTTATGAGCAACAGGCGCCTAAAGTTGTCATGGCAACCATAAAGCGAATTTTCAGGGGATGCCTCTGAAAAGTACAAGTAGGAAGTACAGCACCTATATGTTTATTCATTTGTATGTAACATCATTAAGCAATAGAAAGTGAAACACCAAACTCGCGACACGGGTTCAAATCCCCTTTTGCCGAGCTATTAATAATCATTTAGCTACACATTAATCCATCTTGTTAACGTTGGCTACTGAAATGGTTTCCATCAATATGGGCGCCCGCACTGCACGGCAGCGCAATCATATGGCTGTAAGCAGCATCAGATGGTATAATAACGTTTTAACTGATTATTATAGGCTATACTATGACATAGTTGAGAAAAAGCAAGGAAAGAATAAGATTGAATAAAGTTGTGTGGGGCTATAGGTGGTGCTCAGAGGTGGGTAGAGTACCCAAAATCTGTACTCAAGTAAAAGTACAAGTACTTATGGAAATATTTACTCAAGTAAGAGTAAAAGTAACAATCTTAATAGTTACTTGAGTAAGAGTAAAAAAGTATCCAATGGAAAAAGTACTCAAGTAGCTAGTTACTAGTTACTTCTGATCTGATTGATATGAAGTGAAAACCCTGAATTTCAAACTGTTTGGAAAGCTTCCACACACCTCTCCTTGAAAACATAGGCTGAAGTAAGGTGTTTATATATATATATATATATATATATATATATATATATATATATAGGGCTCGCAAAATTTCTGGTAGATTTTGGTAGCCCGAAAATTAATTTAACTAGCCCAAATAAAAAAAGACCTTTTTTTTAAATATAGAAAATCAGATAGGAGTCTAATCAAAAATGTTTTTAATACACAAATAAACAAATATCAAGGAAGTAATTTTATTTCATTATATTAATTTCATTTAGTGTATCTGCAAAATTTTTAAATATTAATTTAAAGCAGTTCATAACCCTTTTTAAGATCTGCAAAAGTAAAATAAACAGTAATGGGATTGGACAATGTAAAGTAGAATATTAAGCCATAAAATGGCATGATTTCAAATTCAGATACAGTTTCACACAAAAACAAAATATGTTACACTGTGGCATTTCATCCTTTATAACATTAAAAGGGATAAATTGTACTGTAGTCGGCTTAAGTCCCCCCCTCACCCGGCAATAATGGTACAGCCCACAGCGCAAAGCGCAAGAAAAAGAAGAAAGTATATAAATCGCTTGGAATTCATTTATTCATTTATCATTTAAAAAGTCACAGTTTAGCAAAAGTAAAGTTGAAAAAAAGAAGAGAAAATTTGAATAATCGATCCTTCATGTAACTGCAAAAATTGAAAAATGGGCGTTTGGTTTCATTTTTCTGTTTTTCCATTTTTTAATTGAAAATTTAAAATTGAATTGTGAAGCGTTACACGGACCGGAAAGTATTCAGACCCCCTTAAATGTTTCACTCTTTGTTATATTACAGCACCCCATATTGACAGAAAAACACAGAATTGTTGACACTTTTGCAGATTTATTAAAAAAGAAAAACTGAAATATCACATGGTCCTAAGTATTCAGACCCTTTGCTGTGACACTCATATTTAACTCAGGTGCTGTCCATTTCTCCTGATCATCCTTGAGATGGTTCTACACCTTCATTTGAGTCCAGCTGTGTTTGATTATACTGATTGGACTTGATTAGGAAAGCCACACTCCTGTCTATATAAGACCTTACAGCTCACAGTGCAAATGAGCATCATGAGGTCAAAGGAACTGCCTGAAGAGCTCAGAGACAGAATTATGGCAAGGCACAGATCTGGCCAAGGTTACAAAAAATTTTCTACTGCACTTAAGGTTCCTAAGAGCACAGTGGCCTCCATAATCCTTTAATGGAAGAAGTTTGGGACGACCAGAACCCTTCCTAGAGCTGGCCATCCAGCCAAACTGAGCCAAACTGTTCTTGAATGGCCCAGCCAGAGCCCTGACTTAAACCCAATGGAGCATCTCTGGAGAGACCTAAACATGGCTGTCCACAACGATTACCATCCAACCTGACAGAACTGGAGAGGATCTGCAAGGAGGAATGGCAGAGGATCCCCAAATCCAGGTGTGAAAAACTTGTTGCATCTTTCCCAAAAAGACTCATGGCTGTTTTAGATCAAAAAGGGTGCTTCTACTAAATACTGAGCAAAGGGTCTGAATACTTAGGACCATGTGATATTTCAGTTTTTCTTTAATAAATCTGCAAAAATGTCAACAATTCTGTGTTTTTCTGTCAATATGGTGTGTCTAAAATAAGGAAAAAAAAAAAGAACTTAAATGATTTCAGCATATGGCAGCAATATAACAAAGAGTGAAACATTTAAGGGGGTCTGAATACTTTCTGTACCCACTGTGTATATCACAATTCTGAAGTTATAAGTTACAGGTAGAAATGATGGAAGTCCAATTCCACTATTACATAAAAATATATATATAATAAATAAATAACTTTAAGCTTAGACTTTGTTTCCCACATTTCTGACATTTTTTTATTTAAAAACAAAAGGAAATGGTGACTTATTTTTTTTTTTAGCTCAAAACTTAAGAATTTTTAACTCACATTTCAATTTTTTTTTTTTTGATTTTAACAGTTGCTTTTTCCCCACCAATTTAAAAAAAAAATATGACTTTCAATTTTCAGTTTAAATCTCAAAATTCTGAATTTATATCTTGCAATTCTGACAAATTCTGCAAAAAAAAAATCAGAAATACAAAATATTAAAACTAAGAAATGAGAATTCTGACTTTTAAAAAGTCAGAAATGTAATATAAAAAGTTGCAATTACCTTTATCAAATTGTGGACACAAGCTACAATGAGACTCCAATCCAATAAAAGCTTCATCTAATCGAGCTATTCAGTTTTTCCTGTTTTGAATTTTTCTTGCCTCTATTTTAATTAAGTTAAAGTATTATTCAAAAAGCATGTCTAATAATTGAAATCATGAAATGTAAAAAGAAGTCATTAAAAAATGCACAATATATAATATAATAATAAATCTAATATAAAAATGCATTAAAAGCTTTGTCTAATGTTGATGTAATATCACTGTAATCAACATTGAAGTCATTGAAATGAAGATGTTTTATGCAGCTTTACCTACTGTCTGTATTTTAAAGGCAGTAGAGTTGTATTTCTATTGGGCTTCTGTTCATAAGCTTACATGTTAAAATTAAACTCAATCTTTTGATCATTTAAACTGCTCTATTAAATGACGCCTCTATTAAAAGATCATTTAATAATAAAAACCGTAAGAGAGAGATGCAGGTTACCAAAGCAAGTCAATTCAGCTTAAAACCATCTTGTGCTTGCTTCAGGCTGCATTTTACTCATTTATTGATGATCCATGTATTTAAGATGAAGCCGGTGACTAACAACACCAATCAAAGTGTGAGTTTATGTAATGCTGTTGCTCTGATGTTCTAATAACACACGATGATGAAGATGGATCATCTTCATCTGACTTCTGCTAGTAAACAAACCAATGGAAAAGGTGAGGCTACTACTGAGTCTATGTATAGAGATCTTTGCAACTTTGATAAGAGCTAAAAGGATATCCTCATTTTATTTCATAACTATATCATTATATAGTAATTATTTGTGATTTTATCTGTTATTAATAAGAACATAGATGCATAGATGCATGCCTAATTAATTTAAATCATGAAATGTACAGGATTTAATAGCAAGTTAAAAAAAATTCTCAAATTCAGCTTCATTTTGATCAAATGCATTCCATTTTAATAATTTCCCTCATGATTCTGAGTTCTGACTTTTATCTCAGAATTGCGCCTTTATATTTTTCATTTTATATTCTGCTTTTTATTTTTTTTTTCTGACTTTTGATTAAAATTTACATCTTGCAATTCTATGAGATATAAACTTAATTTTGAGAAATTCTGAGAAAAAAATCAGAATTACAAAATACAAAACTAGAATTCCAACGTTTTTCTTACAACTCTGTCAGAAATGTAATAAAATGTAATCAAATATAATATTATATTTGTTTTATTCCCAAATTCCATTTTATTTTTTCCAAAATAATTTGTAATTTGTACAAAAAAATAATCAAAAAGAAAGTCTCATTTAAATCATGAAATGTATACAATTTACAAACAGCAATTTCTCGAAACTTTTACAAAAATTACATTAAGGCCCTATAAAATGTTTTATTTTTCTCAAATTCAGTTTTCTATTAATTTCATTCCAACTGCATTGTATTTTAATAGTTTTATTAACTAGTATGTGTAATTATTATTGTTTTGTTCCCTTTTTCATTAGTTCATACCTCTGAGTTTATATTGAGTTTAGTTTTTATGCAATAAAATAAAAATAATAAAGCTCTCAATTTTCAGTTTATATATCAATTATGAAATTTGTATCTTGCAATTTGTACTATTTTCCCCTCATTATTTTCAGTTCTGACTTTCTCTCAGAATTGTGCCTTTATATTTCTCATTTGCTGGATTCTGTTTTTCCCGTTTATAATTTTTCTAACATTTAAATAAAATAAAAAATAAAAAAGCATGTCTAATTAATTGAAATGAAATGTATTTGATTTAACAGAAATTTCTTAAAAATGTAGCAAAATGACATTTTAAGGCCCTATAAAATGTTTTACTATTTTTTTTCTCAAAATCAGTTTTGTTTTGATCAAATTCTGTGAATTGGTTTTCTATTAATTGCATTGCAACTGCATTGCATTTCAATCATTTAATTAAATTTGAATACTCAAAAGCATGTCTAATTGATTTATAAAGATTAATTTTTCAGAAATACTGTCTTGTGTATTTACAATTCTCTTAATATTCTGGTAAATATTGTTTTAATAATTTTAGTATTAGTAAAAAAATTTCAATGCATGTAAAAAAAAAAATAAAAATAAATAAACACGATGTCTAATAAAAATCAATCAATCAGATATAAAAAAAAAAACCAAACCTCAGAAAAGCCAACAAGCAAATAACTTTGCCAACATTGGCTGAATTATGATAAAAATAAAACTGAGTTGAAGTCTACATTTTTATTGCCGTTTTTCTTGTTAAATGTGAAGACTGCCTGTTTTTTTGGGGCAAAGTAGGCGGAATTTTCAATCAACTTTACTCAATATAGCATGATTTATTACATGAATTCTTTCGTTTTAATGTAGTACTTTAAAGCATTCTATAAATTATATATTTACCATATCTGTGAGGCAAATATAATAATAATATGAGTTTCGGACAGAGACGGCAGAAAGCGCATGTTTGTTTTCTTTAGCTATTTTACAAAAGCACAACGTTTTGTTGATATTGTGAGTGCACACAAATAAAAGTAGACCTTTTGCAGTTCCAATAATGTATTACTCTTGCCTTTATTAGCATAAATGATGGCGTATTTTAGGTTTTAACTGTTATAAAGGAATAAAGTGATCACACTGTGTGCTTTAGCTTTCACTCTCCGCACAAATAATTAGATATGCATCTAAAAGCACACATTTATCTAGGTTAAATGTTTATATCAATATTGTGAAATGCATCAAGTGTTTTGTGTCTATAGATTTTATTTTAGGCAAGTGGTGTTGATTTGAGAAGGCTAAATTGTTCAAACATGCTCAACTCATTGCCGCTGGCCACTTGGTCGTTACTTAAAAAAAAAAAAAAGCTTGAATCTAGCAAACATAAAACATTCCAAACTTATTTCTAAATAAACCTAAAAGAAAGAAAAGAAATCTAGTCACTTTGCCATTAAAATCCAAAACTGAAGTAATAGTGAATAGTTTCATAGTTTAATGACGTTTGATCTTTTAGAACCTTAGAAATGTTATCAGTTTCAAACCCATGATGCATTATATTTGATACAAACATGTTTACACTGAATGCATTGTAAGTCACTTTCGCTGAAGCCGTCTGTCAACCCCATGAATGTATACGTCACCTGTTTGTTCATGAACACGTAGATGATGGGGTTGTAAACCGCCGCGGTTTTAGAGAAGAAGGCTGGAACGGCTGCCAGCCGCGGGTCCAGGTGAATGCTGGGACAGACTGTGACCACGATGGAGAACGCGGCGTATGGAGACCAAGCCACCATGAACGCCACGATCATCACAACCACCATACGAGTCACCTGACGCTCCGGCTTCCTGGCATTACCCAGCCTGCCGTGCGTGTTGGACACCTGCAAACATACGTGTGATATAACATTACTGGCATCATCAAATCTAACCATGATACCAGTTGATTTGAAAAAAAAAAAAACTATTGTTCTTAAAGGATGAGTTCACTTTCATAACAACAATGCACCGATAATGTACTCACCCCCTTGTCATCCAAGATGTTCATGTCTTTCTTTCCTCAGTCGTAAAGAAATTGTGTTTTTGAGGAAAACATTTGAGGATTTCTGTCTTTATAATGGATATGGATGGCGCCCCGAAGTTTGAACTTCCCAAATGCAGTTTAAATGCAGCTTCAAAACGATCCCAGTCGAGGAGGAACGGTCTTATCTAGCGAAACGATCGGTTATCTTCTAAACAAATTGACAATTTATCTACTTTTTAACCTCAAATGCTGGTCTTATCTCGTCTCTGTGCAGCGCATGTGAAGTCTGTGTGATTCTGGTAAATACAGTTAGGGTACGTCTAAAAACTCACATCTCGTTTTCTTCCCTAACTTCAAAATCAACTTAGATCGCTGCAAAAGTACCGACATAGTGTTTACAAAGTGAACATACAAAGAAACTCAAACGCCCTTTACAAAACAAGGTAAAAACAGCATTATAGGACGATTTTGACATTGAAGACATAAACGAGATGGGAGTTTTTAGACATCCCCTAACTGCATTGAACCAGATTATACTGACTACACATTAACTGCGCAGAGATGAGACAAGACAAGCATTTGAGGCTAAAAAGTATATAAATTGTCAATTTGTTTAGAAAATAACCGATTGTTTCGCTAGATAAGACCCTTCCTCCTCGACTGGGATCGTTTTGAAGCTGCATTTAAACTGCATTTCCGAAGTTCAAACTTCGGGGCGCCATCCATATCCATTATAAAGAGAGAAATCCTCAAATGTTTTCCTCGAAAAAACTATTTCTTTACAACTGAGGAAAGAAAGACATGAACATCTTGGATGACAAGGGAGTGAGTACATTATCTGTGCATTGTTGTTATGAAAGTGAACTCATCATTTAAAATGTTTAACTTTCGAACCACATATCCAATTTGAATGGTCTAAAAAGTCTCGTTAATGCACAAAGTCTACTCTTTTCATGTTATCGCATGCGTCTCATTCATATTCAGAGGCTCCGGAGTGAGCATGATTACGTCATCACATTTCCTCAGCACTGATTCATCAGATGAAACCAATGCATTCGGTCGTCTGAGCCAAACAGGAACGATTGTTGATGCTTAGTCCCACCCCTGTGTCCAGATTGGTTCAAACTGTCATCTATTCAACCAATAAAAAGGTTTTGGTCTTTTGAACCACCGATTAGCATGTTTCTTTGGAAATCTGAACAAACGCAAAGTGAAAGTTAAGGTCTTGCGTGCATGAAAACAAAGGCAAAATAAGACATTTGCATGACAGCATTCTTTGAAAAAAGCACAGAAATACTCAGGACAGAGCCCTTTGACAAAACACAAACCAAAAACAAGGATGAAACAGCAGTACATATCGGATAAAGCACTGGAGTTTAGGTTTTTGCGTCCCAGTAAAATAGATTCGGACGCAGACTACAGCCAGCAGATCTAACTAATTCTTATAAAGTTTGTACAGATATTTTGTAGTGTTTTTTTTTTTCTGTTGCACTCTGTATATTTCTCTCTCATGGTGTGTAGTTTGTGAATAATTTGGACTGTTTGTATTTCTGTTGCACAAAACAATTTGTGCAGTTGATTTCACTACTTCCTACACTGTTCATGTTTATTGTTCATACTCAGATTAAGAATATATTTATCTGAAAAAGAATGTTTTTTTACTGTATTTTGCTAATCTGCCCTCCAAAGGCAAAGTGCAGTAACTACGCCAACACTGAAACTGAGAAAAATGCCTTTAAAGTTTTTATGCTGGCTAGTCAAACATGCTGACGCTCTCGTTTCTCTAAAATGGGATAAAATTGAACCAGGAGACTTTGCCACAAGACAAAACAGTTGTCACAAAGTCCAATTTAAGCCTTAACTCAATTTTTACCAAATGTGTAGTTACTGTGCTTTGCCTTTGGAGGGCAGTAATATATAACACTGTTTCTGCTATGAGTTTACTCCTGAAACCTTTTTAGACAGGTCTATATTGTCAATCAACTAAACAGGCTGGTTTTTAACTGAAAAGTGCCTATAATAATACGGTTATAAATGGCTATAACCTGCTTGGGGAATGTTTTATATAGACAAAATAGACAAAATTGTATTTGTAAGTGTAAAACATCTAAATAGAAAAAAAAAAAACCTTCAGGAGTTTTTGTTTGAGTACACAGTAAAAACCACCCAATTGTTGCTAGCGTTTTTCCAAAAATTCTGGAAATTCACTAATTTTTAGAGAAAACAAAAGAAAAGTTGTAATTTTAAACCTCTAAAATTAGTTAGACAAAGTATAAGTTCTTATGTTTAGAATTATTTATGACAATTGATGCTGACTGCTAGAATAGGTCTGGGAAAAAAAACAAGAAATGTACAGATGCCTCAGGTGCCCAAAAATGTTCTAGGTCTCTAAAAATTAAATAATGTCTACTGTGAAATCACGTTTTCACACATGGCAACTTTAGATGATTTTTATGGTTTTTCTCAGTGATCAGAGGTCAGTTTGCAGTTGTAATGAGATCAGAAAGCACATTGAGATCATTAGGATTAGTATGATTCACTCGTCTAATGAGCCCCAGTTCAGATGCTGTGGAGAGACTGACCTTTCTGAGCTTCCGGAGCAGTTTGCAGTAGCAGACGATGATCACACCCAACGGAAAGATGAAGCAGGTGGTGAAGAATGTGATGATGAAGGTGTGATCGTGGAAGTTTCCCGAATACCTGTGGAGGAACAAAATTAATGAGCACAAAGATCTGATGAAGAGAAAGCATTCTTGCGTATTTAGAAAAAAAAAAGTACACAGACACACTGCCACTCAAAAGTTTGGGATCAGTAAAACTTGTAATGTTTTTAAAGTAGTCTCTTTTGCTTATAAAGGCTGCATTTATTTGCTCAAAAATACAGAAAAAAATACTGTTATATTGCAAAATGTTCTTACAATATAAAATAATGTTTTTTTATTTTAATATACTTTAAAATATAATTTATTTCTGTGATGCAAAGCTGAATTTTCATCAGCCATTACTCTGGTCTTCAGTGTCACATGATCCTTCAGAAATCATTCAAATATGCCGATTTATTACTCCTATTATAAATGTTGAAAACAGTGCTACTTAATATTTTTTTGGAACCTGTAGGATTCTTTGATGAATAAAAAGTTAAAAAGAACAGCATTTATTCAAACTTTTCTAACAATGTAATCCTTTACGATCACTTTTTATCAATTTAACACATCCTTGCTGAATAAAAAGTATTAATTTCTTTTTAAAGTTTTATCAAAGAGTCACAAAAATATTAAGCAGCACAACTGTTTTCAACACTGATGATAAATCAGAAAGTTATAATTATTTCTAAAGGATCATGTAATGCTAAAGACTGGAGTATTGATGCTAAAAATTCAGCATTGCATCACGAAAATAAATTATATTTTAAAGTATATTAAAATATAAAACCACTATTTTGAATTGCATTAACATTTCACAATATTAGTTTTTTAAATCAATTAAATGTAGCCTTGATGAACAGAAAAGTCTCCTTTAAAAAAAAAAAAAAAAAAAAAACTTGAGCGGAAGGTGTATAGTTGCAATAACTCTTCAATAACTCTATCTTTCAAATTCAGTTCAATCTTTTAAAAATTCCATACATGCTTATTGAAAGCACTGATAAATAATTTCCACACAATTAACAATAAATTGGTTATTATTAAAATGGTTACTAAATGTTACATTTACATTTGTTAATTTAGCAGACACTTTTATCGAAAGCAACTTATATATTTATAGTACACAATTTATATATTGACTGCATTTATTGTTAATTAAATATTGTTATATAGTTAAATATAGTTAGTTTAATTTAATGCATTAAGTCATTATTTTGTAAGTGGTGTTTGTATAAGTAAAAAGTCTGTTTAAATCACCATAGTAAGAGTGTTTGACAGAGTTTTATAATACAGCTCATGGTGAATATGAGATGAGAGAGTGAAAGTCTTATGCAAAGTAAAAAGCAGAAGAAAGGAGGTCATAATGAAGAATGAAGAATGAAGAATGACAGCATAAGCCAGTGACAGAAGCGGGACAAACTAAATATTACAGCTGGAGGTTATTTACCCATTGCTTACACAAACACCAGCACCGCTTACCATTTACAATGACTCTAAAAGGAAACGTGTTTAAAGTCAAGTCAGTTTCGTCAGGTGTTTACATCAATAACACTCAAATGATGACCTGATGTGCCAGTTAGTAAGATATTTTAGTTTTCTGATGATTGTGCAATTCTTTATTATATAACATAATATGTTTACTCTCATTTCATGTATCACATGCAGTCTAATGTGTAATGTGATGTGTATTTTTGACCAACCTACTCTTTTTCAGTCACTAGCCTGCCAGACTAAAACAGAAATAGGAGATATAAACTAAGAATTAGGGGATATAAACTAAGAATTGTGAGATGTAAACTCAGAATTGTGAGATACTGTATAAACTCGGAATTGTGAGATGTAAACTCGGAATTGTGAGATACTGTATAAACTCGGAATTGTGAGATGTAAACTCGGAATTGTGAGATACTGTATAAACTCGGAATTGTGAGATGTAAACTCGGAATTGTGAGATGTAAACTCGGAATTGTGAGATGTAAACTCGGAATTGTGAGATACTGTATAAACTCGGAATTGTGAGATACTGTATAAACTCGGAATTGTGAGATGTAAACTCGGAATTGTGAGATGTAAACTCGGAATTGTGAGATACTGTATAAACTCGGAATTGTGAGATATAAACTCGGAATTGTGAGATGTAAACTCGGAATTGTGAGATACTAACTCGGAATTGTGAGATACTGTATAAACTCGGAATTGTGAGATATAAACTCGGAATTGTGAGATGTAAACTCGGAATTGTGAGATACTGTATAAACTCGGAATTGTGAGATATAAACTCGGAATTGTGAGATGTAAACTCGGAATTGTGAGATGTAAACTCGGAATTGTGAGATACTGTATAAACTCGGAATTGTGAGATACTGTATAAACTCGGAATTGTGAGATGTAAACTCGGAATTGTGAGATATAAACTCGGAATTGTGAGATGTAAACTCGGAATTGTGAGATGTAAACTCGGAATTGTGAGATGTAAACTCGGAATTGTGAGATACTGTATAAACTCGGAATGGTGAGATGTAAACTCGGAATGGTGAGATGTAAACTCGGAATTGTGAGATACTGTATAAACTCGGAATTGTGAGATGTAAACTCGGAATTGTGAGATTCTGAATAAACTCGGAATTGTGAGATGTAAACTCGGAATTGTGAGATGTAAACTCGGAATTGTGAGATGTAAACTCGGAATTGTGAGATGTAAACTCGGAATTGTGAGATACTGTATAAACTCGGAATTGTGAGATATAAACTCGGAATTGTGAGATGTAAACTCGGAATTGTGAGATACTGTATAAACTCGGAATTGTGAGATGTAAACTCGGAATTGTGAGATACTGCATAAACTCGGAATTGTGAGATATAAACTCGGAATTGTGAGATACTGTATAAACTAGGAATTGTGAGATGTAAACTCGGAATGGTGAGATGTAAACTCGGAATTGTGAGATGTAAACTCGGAATGGTGAGATACTGAATAAACTCGGAATTGTGAGATATAAACTCGGAATTGTGAGATGTAAACTCGGAATTGTGAGATGTAAACTCGGAATTGTGAGATGTAAACTCGGAATTGTGAGATGTAAACTCGGAATTGTGAGATGTAAACTCGGAATTGTGAGATGTAAACTCGGAATTGTGAGATACTGTATAAACTCGGAATTGTGAGATGTAAACTCGGAATTGTGAGATGTAAACTCGGAATTGTGAGATGTAAACTCGGAATTGTGAGATACTGTATAAACTCGGAATTGTGAGATATAAACTCGGAATTGTGAGATGTAAACTCGGAATTGTGAGATGTAAACTCGGAATTGTGAGATGTAAACTCGGAATTGTGAGATGTAAACTCGGAATTGTGAGATGTAAACTCGGAATTGTGAGATACTGTATAAACTCGGAATTGTGAGATATAAACTCGGAATTGTGAGATACTGTATAAATTCGGAATTGTGAGATGTAAACTCAGAATGGTGAGATGTAAACTCGGAATGGTGAGATACTGAATAAACTCGGAATTGTGAGATGTAAACTCGGAATTGTGAGATGTAAACTCGGAATTGTGAGATACTGTATAAACTCGGAATTGTGAGATACTGTATAAACTCGGAATTGTGAGATGTAAACTCGGAATTGTGAGATACTGTATAAACTCGGAATTGTGAGATGTAAACTCGGAATTGTGAGATGTAAACTCGGAATTGTGAGATACTGTATAAACTCGGAATTGTGAGATGTAAACTCGGAATTGTGAGATGTAAACTCGGAATTGTGAGATACTGTATAAACTCGGAATTGTGAGATGTAAACTCGGAATGGTGAGATGTAAACTCGGAATTGTGAGATACTGTATAAACTCGGAATTGTGAGATGTAAACTCGGAATTGTGAGATACTGTATAAACTCGGAATTGTGAGATGTAAACTCGGAATTGTGAGATGTAAACTCGGAATTGTGAGATACTGTATAAACTCGGAATTGTGAGATGTAAACTCGGAATTGTGAGATGTAAACTCGGAATTGTGAGATACTGTATAAACTCGGAATTGTGAGATGTAAACTCGGAATGGTGAGATGTAAACTCGGAATGGTGAGATACTGAATAAACTCGGAATTGTGAGATATAAACTCGGAATTGTGAGATGTAAACTCGGAATTGTGAGATGTAAACTCGGAATTGTGAGATGTAAACTCGGAATTGTGAGATACTGTATAAACTCGGAATTGTGAGATACTGTATAAACTCGGAATTGTGAGATACTGTATAAACTCGGAATGGTGAGATGTAAACTCGGAATTGTGAGATACTGTATAAACTCGGAATGGTGAGATGTAAACTCGGAATGGTGAGATACTGAATAAACTCAGAATTGTGAGATGTAAACTCGGAATTGTGAGATGTAAACTCGGAATTGTGAGATGTAAACTCGGAATTGTGAGATGTAAACTCGGAATTGTGATATACTGTATAAACTCGGAATTGTGAGATGTAAACTCGGAATTGTGAGATGTAAACTCGGAATTGTGAGATGTAAACTCGGAATTGTGAGATACTGTATAAACTCGGAATTGTGAGATGTAAACTTGGAATTGTGAGATACTGTATAAACTCGGAATTGTGAGATATAAACTCGGAATTGTGAGATGTAAACTCGGAATTGTGAGATACTGTATAAACTCGGAATTGTGAGATGTAAACTCGGAATTGTGAGATGTAAACTCGGAATTGTGGATGTAAAGTTGGAATTGTGAGATGGAAAAACAGCCACAATTACTTTTTTAACTGTTGGAAATGAAGTTTCAAACTAAAAGCACACAATGTTTGAAGATAGAGATGTCAAAGGTAAAAGAGTTAGAACAAGTAAGAAATCCTGGCAGTGAGTATTTCATTTTGTCAAAATGAATTTACATAAATTAGCTTGCCAGAACTAGGCTGGCATTTATGGATAAAGGGACTAATTAGCAGAGAAGAGACAATAAATCTGTGCTGGTTAATTAGCTGCTGGTTTAGGAAAAGAGTTACACAAGCTCCATCTATTAAACCTACTCATCCAATATTGTGATGTCCCTTACTTGAAAATGAAAAGATTTAAGACAATTATACAAAGAGCCTTCATTTACAGCGTCCTCTCTGATACAAGCCTGAAAGATTTTCCAAGATGAAATTCTGCCTCACAAAATGACAATAATGACCCTAGAAATGGCCATTTACACAATAGACACTGATCAAATCACATTGCCATGCAGAGCTACAGCTGCTTCAGCATCGGTGTCTAAACATCCTGTAGAACACTTCTGCACTGTTTGTTGTGTTAAGATAAACACTTTCTATAAATGGCATGCAGATGAATCAGGAACATGCTTACAAAAATATGTTTTTAAGAACATTTTGCCAGTGTTGGGTGTAATTTAATGACTTTTCCCTTTAATAGATTACTCTAATTTTTTCAGTCATTTTAAGTAGTTCTTTTGTAATTGAACTTAATACCGTGTATAGACTGTAGAACATTTATATACAATACAATAGTGGATTCAACATCACAATTTAAAGTTTAATCTTAAAATGCATGCTTTGCTACATAATACTCCAAAAAAGTTTTAAACATTTTAAAGCATCTCACAATACTCCAAAATGACTTCTCGTTGTACATGAAAAACATCCAGTGTGCTTTTTTTTTGCTTTTTTTTTTTTGAAGGAAGAAATATACACAATACTCCAAAAATGTTCTCAACATTCCAAAGATGTTGTGAGAACATTATTTCTGATTGTACATGAAAAACATCACATTTTTTAAAGGTAAAAAAAAATTGGATGAAAGGTAAAAAAATAAAATAATAATAATTATGCAAATATTAAAGGAATTTTTCTAACATTTTGCTAACCTTAACATTAAGTCATGACATTTTAGTCTTGAATGTTCTCTTAAATTAAATCCTATGAAATTATATTCTTGAACATTCAAATAATATATGAAATACTAATAAATTATTTTTTAAGTGTTTTTCTAATGCACATATTAAGGGACATTCCATTTTATAATGTTCCAAATGTTTTTTCACAATTAAAAATAAATAAATAAATATATATATATATATATATATATATATATTTTTTTTTTTTTTTTTTTTTTATAGAAGCATTCCATTTTATAATTGTATAATATAACATTACATCTCTGAACATTCCAAAACAAGTAGTAAGATTTAAAAACGATTTCAAAGATGAATGTCCAATGAACAATGTATAAGCAGAATATTATCAAAGTCCGGATCTGAACAAATGCTCTATTAACATTACTGGAAGAACACTTTTCATAACCAAAATGACCTGAGAATGTTCCTTGTTAAGTGGGTTTGCAAAGCAAACAGTACTTTGAATTCATGCTGATCTTCTTTAAAGGGCATTTGTCAGACAGTGGTCTGAGAAGACGTGAATGACAGTGACTCTTTCTGATGCATCAAAATTGAGTTTACTTTTATGGAAATGAGCAGCAGTGCAATGCAGTGATTATAAATGAGAGCAGAGCATTAAACTGCTGTTGAGAAGAAACACCTAGTAAAACTACCTAAAGCACAGCAACTGACCTTATCACTGTCTGTGTGGAAACACCTGATGAACAAGCCTTTATCAAACCAACATACACTCAAGCTTACACACATTCAGCTCATATTGATCCTCAGATTTGAAGTGAAGGATAAACTGCTTCATTATTAGCTGAATGGAGTTATTGAGCTGAATTGTCCTCTAGAGATCTACATGTCCAGTGTGCCATTTACAGGTGATGTTAGATAGCATTTAACCTAGATTTAACCCCAGAGCTTTCAGGTCCTGTTGATAGTCTGGTCAGAATTATTGAATGCTTCTGTTTTGTGATTGACGCAAATGTTAAAGTGAACCTGACCGTCTGAAGGTATATAAATGATCTGCATGTAAATGCAGTGTGTTAAGTGGAGAGAAAATGGTTTGACTTTGCAATTCTATTCAGTTCAAAGTAA
Organism: Garra rufa; assembly: GCF_049309525.1. Classification (NCBI taxonomy): domain Eukaryota; kingdom Metazoa; phylum Chordata; class Actinopteri; order Cypriniformes; family Cyprinidae; genus Garra; species Garra rufa. The sequence continues at coordinate 3,093,096 of NC_133362.1, read as the reverse complement.
ACAAAACAATTATGGACACCTCAGAAATGGCATGGAAATTTCACAAATAATTACAAAAAAGTAACACTCAAAAGTTTGGGATCAGTAAGATTTTTAATGTTTTTAAAAGAAGTTTCTTTTGCTCTTCAAGGCTGTGTTCATTTGATCAAAATTACTAAATGAAGGTTATATTGTGAAATATTATTATGATGTAAAATTAACGTTTATATCTGTAATTAAAGTTGAATTTTCAGAATCATTACTCCAGTCCTTAGTTTAAAAAATCCTTAGAAATTTAATATTTTAATATTAAAATATAATTTTTTTTAGAACCTCTGATACTTTTTTAGGATTTTTTGATCAATGAAAGGTAAAAAACAGCATTTATTTAAAATAGAAAGGTTTTCTAACAATATGCACTACTGTTCAAAAGTTTGGGGTCTGTAGATTTTTTTCAAAAACATTAATATGTTTATTTTTTATTTTGTTAGAAAAGATTTATATTGGGAGTAAATGCTGCTCTTTTTAACTTGTTTAATTATCAAAGAATCCTGAAAAAACGTTGACAATTCTAATAATAAATCAGCATATTAGAATGATTTCTGAAGGATCATGTAACAGCTTAAGACTGGGGTAACAGCTGATGAAAAAAATCAGCTTTGCATCACAGAAATAAAATATATTTTCAAGTATATTAAAATAAAAACCATTATTTTATATTCTAATAACATTTTGCAATATTACGTTTTTTCTGAATTTAATACTGGAGTAATAGCTGATAAAAAAAAATCAGCTTTGCATCACAGGAATAAATTATATTTTCAAGTATATTAAAAAAACATTATTTTAAATTGTAATAACATTTTGCAAATGTACATTTTTTTCTGTATTTAGGACTGGAGTAACAGCTGAAAAAAATCTGATTTGCATCAAAGAAATAAAATATATTATCAAGTATATTAAAATAAAAAACATTATTTTATATTCTAATAACATTTTGCAATATTACTGATTTTTCTGTATTTAAGACTGAAGTAACAGCTGATAAAAATTCAGCTTTGCATCACAATAAACTATATTTTCAAGTATATTAAAATAAAAATCATTATTTTATATTCTAATAACATTGTGCAATATTACTGATTTTTCTGTATTTAAGACTGAAGTAACAGCTGATAAAAATCCAGCTTTGCATCACAGGAATAAATTATATTTTCAAGTATATTAAAATAAAAAACATTATTTTAAATTGGAATAACATTTTGCAATATTACAGTTTTTTCTGTATTTAAGACTGAAGTAGCAGCTGATAAAAATTCAGCTTTGCATCACGGGAATAAATTATATGTTCAAGTATAATAAAATAAATCCATTATTTTATATTCTAATAACATTTTGCAATATTACAGTGTTTTTTTTAAGACTGAAGTAACAGCTGATAAAAAATTCAGCTTTGCATCACAGAGATAAATTATATTTTAAAATTAAACAGTTATGTTATATTGTAATAACATTTTGCAATATTACAATTATTTCTGTATTTTTGATCAAATAAATGCATAAATATACATACGTGCATACATTTTTTTTTTTTACACAAAGTATGCAAGCATGTATGGGAAGCATTTTAGAAGCTGTAATCGGTCTTTACATCTTAATTTAATTTTGAAAAGCTCCCCCAGAGTGATAAATGAGTGTTGGAGCTCCTCACCAGTTGGGTTCGCAGGTGGTGCCGATCTTGCTGACGGTGTAGCTGCTCCAGCCCAGGACAGGAGGAATGGTCCAGATGAAGGAGAAGGTCCACACAAACAGCAGACCCAGAGCGGCGTGTTTGCCCCGCAGACGGATGTTCCCCAGCGGACGACAGATGACGAAGAAACGCTCGAACGCCAGGACGGCCAGAGACCACAGAGCCACGATTCCTGCAGATTCAGACAGAACCGTTAACAGCAGAACACAGAAGACTGAGCTGCATTATTCAGAAGCACTCATTGCATGAGTTATGGGTCATTTTAGGTGTGTTTTAACTAACATTGTGTACTGAAAACCAGGTGGTGAATTTTCAGACAGGTTCTAGCTGCACATAAGTGGTCTGCGACCAAAAATAAGAAATTCACTGTGTAAATACAGCGGGGGAAAATAAGTATTTGACACAGCATTTTTATCAGTAAGGGTATTTCTAAGTGGGCTATTGACACAAAATTTCCACCAGATGTATCCATCAAGCCAAATATTGAATTCATACAAAGAAATCAGAACATTTAAGTATACAAGTTGAGTCATAATAAATCAAGTGAAATGACACAGGGAATAAGTATTGAACACACTTTATTTAATATTTGTAGAAAAGCCTTTGTTGGTGATTCCAGCTTCTAGACGCCTCTTGTATGGAGAGACCAGTCGTCTGCATCGCTCAGGAGTGATTCTGGCCCATTCTTCCACACAAACGCTCTTTAAATCTTGAAGGTTCCTTGGGCCTCTTTTATGAACTTTGATCTTCAGTTCTCTCCGTAGATTTTCTATGGGATTTAGGTCAGGTGATTGACTGGGCCATTCAAGCAACTTGATTTTCTTTCTTGGAAACCACTTCATTGTTTCCTTGGCCTTGTGTTTGGGATCATCGTCTTGCTGAAATGTCCATCCTCTTTTCATTTTCAGCTTTCTGGTAGATGGCAGATGTACATTTCTCCAGTCATCCTGCTTTCAATAATACGAAGTCTGCCCTCCCTTGCTGAAAAGCAGCCCCAAACCATGATGCTTCCACCCCCAAACTTAACTGTTGGTATGGTGTTCTTGGGGCGGTGTGCAGTGCCATTTCTTCTCCAAACATGGTGTAGAATGACTGCCAAAAAGTTCAATGTTGCTTTCATCTGACCATACTATAGTCTCCCAATAATCCACAAACTTTAACCGAGCCTCAACATGCTTTTTGTTCAGCAATGGAGTCTTGCGTGGTGAGCGTGCATGGATGCCATGGCGGTTCAGTGCATTGCTTATAGTTTTCTTTGAAACAACAGTACCCGCTGATGCAAGGTCTTCCTGAAGTTCTGCCTGAGTGGTTCTTGGCTCTTGGAGAACTCTCCTGATTATTCTTTGGACTCCTCGGACAGGGCTCTTACGTGGAGCACCTGATCGTGGCCGGTTTATGGTGAACTGATGCTCCATTTCCGGATAATGGCCCCCACAGAGCTCACAGGAACATTCAGCATTCTGGAAATGCACCTATAACCATTCCCATTGAAATGCTTGTCAACGATAAGATTACGAAGATCTTGAGAGATTTCTTTTCTTTTACCCAACATGAAGTCTTTCCTGTGTGCCTTCTGGGTAATGAGAAGCCTTTATAGGCCATCAATTAGGACTAAAGCAGCTGATATCAATTAGTACTGATAGGGGACAGGGTTTCTCTCTCAATACTGGCTTTCTATGTCATTTTGCACCTTGTTATCTTCATGTGTTCAATACTCATTCCCTGTGTCATTTCACTTTATTTATTATGACTCAACTTGTATACTTAAATGTTCTGATTTCTTTGTACGAATTCAATATTTGGCTTGATGGATACATCTGGTGGAAATGTTGTGTCAATAGCCCACTTAGAAATACCCTTACTGAGAAAAATGCTGATGTGTCAAATACTTATTTTCCCTGCTGTACGTAAGTTCAGAGTGTGCACTTGCCAATGCACTCCAGAAATCAACAGACGGCTACATTGCTTCTGCTGCAAACAGGTTTTAAATGGAAACTGCATATTCTTGCACTTAATATTCATATTTATGTTATACTAATTGTTCTTTCTGCTTTTGTGCAATAGATTATTTTTCAATATTTTGATTTTGTTGGAGTCCTGCAAATCATTTTCATTTTCACCCGCACTGGCTCATCGAGTTTTGTCCCGCGCCACACTCTGTTGCATCAGGTCCCGCTGGAGTGCAGGTCTCTACTTGCCGGCAACCCAACAAAATAAAATCATGCTAATTTTAAGTTTATGAAAATTTAGCAAAAATCATAATAAAAAGTCAATATAATTTTATTTAAGTTTACAATCAAGTTACTGTATTCTTATTTAGTACTTCCTTTGTATTTTAAAATATAATAGTATTGCAACACTTTATTGTTTGTTTATGGGTCAAAAGACATTAAAATGCCCACGTCAAAACAAATTTACAAAAGCGATATGTTTATAGAAAGCATTAAATGTTAAAGTGTCTACTTTTAAAGTTTCAAATAAGTTTTTGGAAAAAAAAATGTCAAAATTCGTCTGAAGTAATGTTACATTGTTACTCAGAGTTATACAACTCAATATTTATGTAAAAACTCAAACGACATGCTTTTTCAGACGTGCATGTTAAAACAAAAGAATAAGGGAGCATATTCAGTTTTATTGTGTTAAATGAGTAAAGAAATACTGACAAATGAGCAAAAGCTAGGATAGTGGCAAGTTTTTAGAAATGTAGAATTAGAACTAATTAGTATTTGGGGTGAAAGTAATTCATATTTTAATATGTCAAATTTATTTTTGTTGTAAATATGCCTGACAAGATTGACACTGAATGACATTTTAGTGGGTGTCTTCTGTAAATGGGAAAAATTTATGATATTTATGTTTTGCTCAGAAAAACAACATACAAAATGCAATTAAATTAAACAGAAATCTTTTATATTTTTTTGAAAAAAAGAAAAAGAAAAAAAAACACTTAAAGCATTACACTTACTGTTTTTATACTTAAACACTTTTTCCTTTTCGTTCCTTATTTCATTTTTTTTTATAAAATAAGTCCAATGTCCAATTAACAGTTTCTGTATCATCTATGAAATTTGCAACATCAACACTGTTCTCAAAAATGATATTGTTTTCTGTAGAGTTGCTTTTTAGATGAATCAAACTTTTCACAATTTAATTTTGCAACATAGACCGTTATTATTTAACTGAAATGCATTCACATAGACCTGAATTCATGTAATGTATTATATGACTATTGTCTTCTGTAAAGCTGCTTTAAACTGTAGCTGAAGTGAATTCATTTCATAATTGATTAACTTTCCACCATCAACACTATTATTGAACTGAACTGAGTTAACATTTAACAAAATTGAGCTAATAATGACACTATTGTCTTTTTAGTTAAATCAAATTCATTTCATAACTGATTATCTTGCAACTTTTTGCAATTGTTGTTCTATTTGCGTTTTTTTTTTTTAATGTATACAACTATTTAAAATACTATTTAAGATACAACCATTTAAAAATCTAAAAACTGAGGGTGCAAAAATAAAAATTTAAATATTGAGAAAATTTGCTTTTAAAATTGTCCAAATGACATACTTAGCGATGCATATTACTAATCAAAAATTAAGTTTTGATATATTTACGGTAGGACATTTACAAAAATATCTAATGGAACATGATCTTAATATCCTAATGATTTTTAGCATAAAAGAAAATGTATAATTTTGACCCTACAATGTATTTTTGGCTATTGCTACAAACACACCTGTGATACTTAAGACTACTTAAAAGGTTTTGTGCTTCAGGGTCACATTTATTACTGTGAAACTGCTTTAGATAAATCTGTATGGTATAAAAAGAGCTATAAAAAAATTAATGTGACTTAATGCATTGCAGTTCATTTCTCAGAAATTAAAACAAACTGAACAACTACATTAAAAATTAAACTACATTCACCTTGTCTCGTTTAGATTCTGGTGCCAGAAAACTTCCATTTCTTTTATTTATAATCATTTTGGTTGGGTCATTTATTTTAGTTGATTTTATATTAATAGTTTAAGTCTACACTTAATTACCATGAACTAGTTAAATCAAGATCTGAGAGAAAATAAAATATCGAAAGTTGTTTGTGATACGTTAGTCTTAATAGATCAATAACTTGGTGCATTTTATGCATTTAAAAAGTGATGTTTCTATCATAAACTTCAACAACTGCACTAAATATGACCAGATGTTACATAACTGACCATAACTGTGAAATCAATGTACATGCTTTTTTTTTTTTTCAGTGATAATGTTGATGACTTGATGAAAGTTACTTTTCAAATGCATTACAATATTGAGTTACTCTCTAAAAAATTAACTAACAATGTTACTTAGTTACTTTTTATGGAAAGCAATGTGTTACGTTACTTTTGGTTACTTTTTAAATCTGGGCAGGGCTTGCTTGTTTGTTTTTAATATAAAAAGTTCTATTTTTGGCAAATGTGAAAGCCTTTTTCACCAAAAGCCTCAGGCTTAGAGACAGTAAATTGAGGTCTGTACAGTAGACCGCAGAAGAAAAAATGTCAACTCTTCAGCAATAAGAAAAAGGAAAACAAATGTTAGATTATTGTGAGTAATTTTTGCTTATTAGTATGGATGAATTGGACCATCGAAGGTCGGCAGCAAAGACATCGGTTAATAAAATGGGATTAAATAGATTAAGGATATTTATATTATTTAACATATTTAATTATTGCAGGTTTGCTTGAATTTGACCGTTTTTATTCATTTTGAAGAACACTGTATCGTCTTTTTTAGTGAGTGAGATGAATTAATGCATGTTCACATTTATTCTAGAACTAAAGTAACATCTTACAATTTCTCAGCATGGGGACAGGAGAGCTTTTAATCAATAAATGAGGGGGAAAAGTAACTCAGATATTTTCTTGTCAATTCAAAAGCGATGCGTTACTTTTTATTTCCAAACAACATCCTAGAAGCAACTTAACAGAGAAAACCTGTGGGACTTTTTGACTTTCGTGTCTTGCTAAAACATTTACACAACCAGCTGCATTAAAACAGAACATGCAGGCATAGAGAATAAATAGCAATTAACCTTAAAGAGAATCAATCACAGCTGCTTAGCCAAATTTAGTTTAAATGTGGCTCTGCATCAGATGAATGGCAAATACTGACACCTGCAGGTGTTTAACAGATGTGAGAGCAGATGTTCATCTGGGTTATTGTTTACAGTAGCAAACAGTCTTCACACGCACATCAACTACAGCTAATGACTTTGCATGCAAACTTATATACTGTGTTCGTTTTATTAGATTACATTTTATTTTGAGTTTGACTGAGGTCCCAGAGACCAGAAAGGAAGAAAGAAATGTTATTGTTAATAATAATAATAATAATAATAATAAGTTTATACTGTTTTTTGCATTTGTGTTTGTTAATATAACTTCTAAAACTTTAATTATAAAATAATAATTAAAAAAATAATAATATTATGGTTTAAAAATTTAAATTGACCTAATTCCTCAAAATTTCCCTGATTTAATAAAGTTCCTCTGATCTAATTAAATCCCATTAGACAGACACTGAAGTTATAAATCTATGTTGAATCACTAAGTAGACATTTTTTATAAATTAATATAAATTAAAAAAATATTTTGATATAATATCAATTGAATTAATATAAAGTTATACATGTAAATATTTTCAAAATATATATGATATGAGTGTATTCATATAAATGTACACAGTAGACATGAGGACTAATAAAAATAAATAAATAAATAAATAAAAAGTAAACACATATATATTTGTAGCAACAGCCAAAAATACTTTATATGGGTCAAAATTATTTTTTAAGTTTCTTGTATGCAAAAAAATCATTAAGATATTAAGTTTCATTATTAGTTCCATTAATATTTTTTTAATTTCCTACTGTAAATATATCAAAACTTAATTTTTGATTAGTAATATGCATTTCTAAGAACTTCATTTGGACAACTTTAAAGGCGATTCTCTCAATATTTAGATTTTTTTGCACCCTCAGATTGCAGAATTTTTAAACAGTTGCATCTCAGCCAAATATTGTCCTATCCTAACATACTACACATCAGTTTTCAGATATATAAATCTCACTTTCTCAAAAAACCTTATGACTGGTTTTGTGGTCCAGGACTCTTAAAAATAAAGGTGCTTTAAAAGGTTCTTCAAGCGATGCCATAGAAGAACCATTTTTGGTTCCACAAAGAACCATTCAGTCAAAGGTTCTTTAAAGAACCATCTCTTTCTTACTTTTTTATAATCTGAAGAACCTTCTTTCGCCACAAGGAACCTTTTGTGAAACAAGGTTCTTTATGGAACCATTTAGACAAAAAAGTACTACTATGGCATCGTGAAGCACCTTTATTTTTAAGAGTGAGGGTCACATATAATATATAAACAAAAACTGTTATTTCAAATGCGATTAATCGTTTTAAGGGCAGACACTGCAGGCAAAAATGCTGTTTTTTCATACGCCTGTCAAGTTTGAGATTTGGGGCTTTTTGGTTTTTCATAAAGTGTTTTTTCAGACTATAGTGGAAAGAAAACACCCAAAAGACACTGTTAAGTCTTTCTTTTATAGCACTTTATTTATTTGTGTCAATAGATTTCAATTACAATCCATATTTTTAAAGGCCAAGAGTTTTTTCTCCTACACTGAGCCATAAATCTCCACTTCAGTAGCACTTACACACATCAAACTTCACATTTGTATTCCTGTCTATATCCTGAAGGGTTTTACAGTGGGATTAGTTCAGATAGAATTTGCTTGATTTTATACAACATTTTTTTTCTTTAAAATTTTTTTTAAAAAATATAGTGTTTCCTGTCTGTTCTAAATCTTTTCTGAATTCTGTCATGACAAAATGAGATCCCAACCAGAGTTTTAAAACTGACTTCATCCAGTGTTTAGATTTTTGTACTAGAAAAGTGTATGCAAATTAGCGCATATTTCATTAAATAATGCTCATTTGCATATTTAAACCACATTTTAGAAAACTTGCAATGCAAAAAATGTTTGCAGTTATCGATTTAATCAATCAACTGGGTAAGTAAGGTCATAAGTGGCCCCCACAGCACTTTTTATTTTTGTTTCCTAGGATTTTTAAAACACAGAAAGATGTCATTTACGCAAGCGATCAAGCTGAAAGTGTGATTAAGAAAAATCACATGAACATGATCAAAGTTCTAATGCAAACTTTTGACTCACCAAAAAAGGTGACTGCAAATCCCTCCAAAACACAAGCCCATCTCCCCAAGAAGAAATAGCCGTGGTAGTTAGTCGCAAAACTTATCATCCCTCCAGTCAGCGACACCAGAAAGTCCGCCAGAGACAGATTGACGATGATATAATTAAGCGGCTGTCTGAGCTGCTTGAACCTGAAGGTGACCAGCATCACGGTGAAGTTCTCGCCCAGAGACACCGCGGTCACCACGAACATCAGCGCCGCCAGGACTTTATAGTTCCAGGGCGCGACGGACGTGAGCGGTCCCGAGAACGGATCCTCGGTGAACGAGACGCCATTCACCGCCACTTCAAACGACTCCATCGCTTCAAACGAGTCAAATCGAGCAGCGAAGTCCTGCTAAATCTGGAGAAAGTCCGCGTGCATCTTAATCCAGAGTGTTTAGGGATTCTTTCTGCGTCCTGTGTCTCTACATTAACATCATAATCCACGTCTAGCGGAGTTTTTGAGCGTGTTTCGTGCTCCACAATCTAAAAGTGCTGACTTTCTCTTGCTGGATGGGGTTTATATAGGGTATCATCACAGCTCAGGGTCAACCACGTAACTGCGCCTTCATCATCATCATCATCATCATCATCATCATCACTTATGGGGAGAAGTCCAGTCAGTGCGCCTCAGCCTGAAGGAATCACTCGCTCCAAGCTTGCGTTTAGAAGATATATTCATAACTTCATCCATTCGGCTTTACGCGCAAGCGTCTCGTGCGTAATTCTGGTGAAAGGTCGACGCGCGCATTGCCGCAAACTCCCCTCATTGAGCGCGCAAACGGCGACTTTGCATTAGAAATGGCACTGCTAACCTGTCGATTGTCTTTCTCAGTCCTTCTCTGCGGAATGAGTGGAGTGTGTGGAGAGGATCGATGTCGGAGACCCAGGAGAGCCGCTCTGATTCATCACACACTCCAGCTGGTCCGCTGGACGCGAGCGCGCTGCATTAGTGCGGGTCAATACAGTGCATCATCCCACTGCACAGAAACCCTGGTCGCAATCTCACGACAAGAGTTACGCATTATGATGAGACTTCGTTAAAATAATGGATTCTACGGTTTAATTACGCAAACATGCAAAATAAGTTTTAAACAGAAATGGACTCGAAAAGTCAGATCTACTGTAACGCTGGCTGTTGCACGGAAGACTGCATTGAATAGGGGACGGTTGCAACATGGCTTATTTCTTCAAGCAGGAATAAGATAGAGAGATGATATTCATACTGCACATGCTTCATTGGCCCCTCATTCTTCCTGGAAGAAATCAGCCACATGTGAGCATTCCTTCTACAAAAAAAAAAATCAATCAATTTCATGGTAAAAAAAAATATTTTTTGTAAAGATGAGATTTTTGGTCATAGGTTGTTTGTGTGACGCATTGTAAAAACATAACATTCTAATCAGTGCATTCTGAGCTTCTAGTGTTTGTCAATGATATTGTGTCTAGCTAATATACCAATTTTATCATGACTATCACTGTAGACACACTGTTGCAACCATCCCAACATGCTGTCCCGTACCACAACATTGATTTAAAAGCTTGCCATAACATTACGTAATTGTAATTTTATAATGATAATAGCAATAAGCCCCTTTAATAGTTAGGTATGTTACTTAATGTTCTTCATTTACTATTCTTAGTTTTTATACAGCCAATTTACATTTTTAAAGTCAAGTCAAGTCACCTTTATTTATATAGCGCTTTTAACAATACAGATTGTGTCAAAGCAACTTCACAGTATTTAAAAAAGCACAATAGTGTGTAAGTAATGCATTATTGTAAACAATCAATTTTCAGTTAAAGACCCTGACTGGGCACAAATAAAATTAAGAAACTGCAAAATGATATTTAAGAATGATTTAATTACATTTTATTGAATGTTGCAACTGTCCCTATTGTGGGGACAGTTGCAACATTTCACTTTGTCTATTTAAGTGTAAATTGTATGCATATTGTCATATGTACACATGTTGCAGCTATGAGTGAGTAGCTGACAGATGAGGCTTTATTGTATTAAAATGTCAGCTTTCTAATACAAACAGTCTCTGAGAAACTTAGGAAATGCAAAAAGTGTTGCAACTGTCCCCACTGTCCCCTACTTCCATTTCTCAGGGAGACAAATTCTCTATAGACAGAAGGTCCAAAAAAAAAAAAAAAGAAAGAAAGAAAGAAACACTGAACATTGTGGCAAGATGTCACAATGTGAGCCTGCCCTTATGGGCTTTTAAAGCAGATCTGAATACAAAAATGTGTTTTTTTTCTATTATTTTTTTGTAAATACACTCTTAAAAATAAAGGATGGTTCCATTAAGAACCTTCAACATCCATGGAACCTTTCAAATGCAGGAAGAAATGTTCACTGAAAGGTTCTATGGTGAACCAAAAATGGCTCTATGGCATCACTGTGAAAACACCCTTTTAGAAACTTTATTTTTTTAAGAGTGTACATATATCTGTCGGCAGTGGTGGAAATGGCCAAATTTCACAGGGCGGACACTATAGGTTAGAAGTTGTGTGTGAATTTGCATGTGAGCATCATTAATGACCCGCTGTGTTTAATAATTATACAAAAGATCTCTCAAAATCTCTCTAATTGGCCAGTTTAACTAAGCCCTCCAAACACTTTTTATTTACTGGCACAGTGTTGCATGATTTGTGTGATTATATTTAATAGTTTACACGTCGCAAAAATGTTTGCACTAAAAGGTATCGTTACATTCTTAAGGACTCAACACTTACATTTTTTTAAATTATATAAAAAATAAATAAATAAATTGGAACAGTGACAGAAATAAACCTTCCCGTTAAAAGGTGATATTTGAGTCCTTAGTTTTTTTGGTAATGCCATTTTTCTAACTTTATTAAATGTCATCTTTGTGCTAAAAATTTTTAACAAAGAATTTAATTAAACAATAAATCCAATTAAAATAAGACACAATCAGGCTAAATAGTCAAATAAAATCAATATCAACAATTTAATAATTTTCTGACATGACTCAGAGGTGGAATTAATGCATTTCATAATAACAATGTAATTAATGTTATGAATTAAGTTTTGTATATAGAAATATAAAAAATTAAGATTATTCAATTTATACTTAAATTGAAACTGCCAGTAGGTGGCAGTAAGTCAAAGTCTTTGTGACTGAATAATTAATTAAACCTGTTTGTTCAAAAGCATTCGTTCACAAATGAAACAGCACTTCGTCAAAGAATGTAGTTTTGTAGTAAACACTCAATTTTTAGACTAACAACAAAGTTCTGTGTTCTGAAACTAATCGTTTTTTATAATATAATAAGCTCTTTTAGGTCAAAAGATCAAGGCAATTTTGGTTTCTTAGTTCACGACCTATTTAATAAACACTATATAGTCAAAAAAAAAAAAAAAAAAAACTCGTCGCAAAACTGTGGCAAAACTTTTAGACACTGATTGAGAATCTCCTCTTTTCCAAAATCCTCATCATAAAGTACAATAAAGCTGAAACACTGATCCAAGATCAGCATCAAAAGCTTGTCCTCTGTTAATTCAAGCAGACAGGCTTCATAATTTGACTAATAAGTCGTTTGGAGCGCAGAAGCGGAGGACGCATGAAGGACTCGGAGCCGCAGAAGATGACCCTGGTTCTGCTTGAGGAGCGGCTGCGGGACAGGGTATGTGAGCGGAGCGGAGTGCGAGCGGAGCGCGGAGTGGAGCGGTGTGATTTTGAATGGAGGGAGGAGCGGATTTTTGAAAAGTCGGAGCGTCGTGGTTTTCACTCGCTCCAAGTGCGCTCCACCATCGCTCCATCATAAGTACAATTCATGCCAACGGTCCGTAATATAACTGCATAATAAGCATGCATTCACATGTTAAACATTTAGCTTGATAGAGATGGATCACTCAAATCAGAAATAATGTGAATGGACATGAGCGGTAAATTATAGTTCACAAGGATTTAGTTTGTTCCTTCTAGATACTGAATATATTCAGGTGAAAGCCTCATTTAAACATGTGCAGCACTTATTCACACGCAATCGCTGTGACAATAATGCCTTAAAACAAATGTAATGGTACCCGATTTCGAATTATCAGAAATCTGTAAGAAATGCAGCGATCCATATGTAAAATAACTGACGAAAATGTAGTTATTTTCATTACAAACCTTGCACTGCATAAAGCAGTAGTTATACTCTTTTAATGCTGACAATGTTATTAGCTTGGTATGTGGTAGGTACAAAGTTTGCACACTATTCCAAACTCTCCTGTTGTTTTAATATGTGTTATGAACAGGACCGTTATATTTAAAACATAAGGCTATTTCTGAATGTTTTGACGCGGAGCGAAGGCGGAGCGGTGTTTCTGATATCAGTGAGCGAGGAGTGGAGCGGGAGCGGAAAATTGTGAACCCGGAGTGGAGCTGGAGAGGAGCGATTATTAAATGCACTGAGCGCGGAGGGGAAATTGTTGCCGCTCCACTCCGCTCACATACTCTGCTGCGGGACGCTTTGATCCGACAGCCGTCAAAGATGAAGATTTATTACCTGTGACGGACCTGCGGCTCGTTCGCAGGCGTTTAGTGTCCAACCTTTAAAAGTTTAGTGTAAGTTATGTACAGAGGACAAATGAGAAAGACGTAGCTATCAAGTTTATATTACACACCCCTTCAACTTAGTGGACAATCATTCTAGAATTCACCCTCAACGCAAAACTATGTTTGGATTTCAAGCCAAAATGAGATGGACAAGCCTTGTGCATCACTTTTAGTCCCTTCATGTGAATGTTAAACATTGTCTGATTCCAGGTTGGAAGCCTAAAAGGGGGGAAAAAGTTTAATTTAGTTCAAAAGTATTTGTATAGTGCTTTTCACAATCCATATTTTTATATGCATATAGCTAGTTATTTGTGTGCAATAAAATGTCTGAAAACAATATAAATTAAATCAAGTATTTTTATTTCATTGCAACTTACATGCAATAGTGACCAAAAACATTCTCTGCAAAAAGTCCTCGTTTTAATGCATTTTGCATGTGTAAAGTGTGTAAAAAACTACTATAATTTAAAGCATTTTTTTTAACATTGCAATTATTTTCTAAATCAAAAATATTTTCAGATATTGTTTGAGGTTCAGATATTGTTCATAGTTTGTGGCCAAAATATATTATACTTCTATATGTGACACTGGACCACAAAACCAGTCAATAAGGGTACATTTTTTTCAACTGGAACTTGAATAAATAAGATTTGCACTGATGTATGGTTTAATAAAATCTAGAACCTGAAGGTGCCAAAAAAAAAAGAAAAAGAAAAAAAAAACACCATTAAAGTGGTTCAAATGAAGATCTTAGCAATGCATATTACTAATCAGAAATGAAAAACTGTCTGTTGTGCTCACTACATAGTCACCAGTTAAAACTTTTCCAAAATATAACAATGCTGACACTTTGACAAACTCACCAACTGAGATTTTTACTTGCATTTCGTACTTGGCAAGTGTTAATTTTAGGCCCTGTTTATATGCATATAGCTAGTTATTTGCATGCAACAAAATGTCTGAAAACAATATAAATTAAATCAAGTATTTTTATTTAATTGCCACATATATGCAATAGTGTCCAAAAACATTTTCTGCAAGAAGTCCTCTTTTTAAACTATGCTACAGAGTACACAAACATCAAAACACTCAGCAACATGAATTTGCATGTCAAAAGTGTATAAAACTACTATAATTAAGCAGGTTTAACATTGCAATGAATTTCTGAAGCATTATTATTGATATGTTCAAAAGTATTGGACCACACTGGGCCACAAAACCAGTCATAAGAGTAATCTTTTTTCAGCTGGAACTTGAATAAATAAGATTTGCATTGATGTATGGCTTATTAGGATAGGACAATATTTGGTCAAGATGCAACTATTTAAAAATCTAGAACCTGAGGGTTCTAGAAAAAAAGAAAAGAAAATCACCTTGCTCACTACATTGCATTGTTATATTTCGGAAAAGTTTTAACTGGTGACTGACACTTTTACATAAACTCGCCAAACTCAGATTTTCACTCGCATTTGGCACTTGATAAGTGTTAATTTTAGGCCCTGTTTATATAAATATAGCGAGTTATTTGCATGCAACAAAATGTCTGAAAACAATATAAATTAAATCAAGTATTTTTATTTAATTGCCTCTTACATGCAAGTGTGCACAAACGTCAAACACTCAGCAACATGAATCTGCATGTGAAAAGTATATAAAACTACAATAATTTTAAGCAATATTAACATTGCATTTAATTTCTGAAGCAATATTACTGACATGTTCAAAAGTATTGGACCACCCTGGGCCACAAAACCAGTCATAAGGGTACATTTTAGCAACTGGAACCTGAATTAATAAGATTTGCATTTATGTATTGTTTGTTAGGATAGGACAATATTTGGTATTTAAAAATCTAAAACCTGAGGTTGCCAAAAAACTAAATTATAAAACCACCCTTAAAGTTGTTCAAATGAAGTTCTTAGCAATGCAGATTATTAATCAGAAATTAAAAAGCCTGTTTATATGTATATAGCTATTTACTTGCATGCAACAAAATGTCTGAAAACAATATAAATTAAATCAAGTATTTTTATTTAATTGCCACATATATGCAATAGTGTCCAAAAACATTTTCTGCAAGAAGTCCTCTTTTTAAACTATGCTACAGAGTACACAAACATCAAAACACTCAGCAACATGAATCTGCATGTGGAAAGTGCAATTGTAACATTGCAATTAATTTCTGAAGCAATATTATTGATATGTTCAAAAGTATTTGACCACCCTGGGCCACAAAACCAGTCATAAGGGTACATTTTTGCAACTGGAACCTGAATTAATAAGATTTGCCTTTATGTATTGTTTGTTAGGATAGGACAATATTTGGCCTTTAAAAATCTAGAACCTGAGGGTGCCAAAAAAAAAAAAAAAAAACTAATTATAAAACCACCTTTAAAATTGTTCAAATGAAGTTCTTAGCAATGCATATTATTAATTTTATTATTAATATGCATATAGCTAGTTATTTGCATGCAAAAACAAAAGAGTCTTTTTAAACTATGCTAGAGAGTAGCGTAGGATTGTCATTCTCTCAGTGTGTGCATCATGAAGAGTCTGACGCTGATCGTCACCTTGAACACTGACCTGTGCAATTGGTTTTTACAGGCCTTTCAGAAAACACTTAGGATCAGAAGGGAATTTGCAGGAGTTACTGAGAAACGTGGGAAAAAATCCGAGAAGCAGGAGAAGAATTATTTCACAAACGTGAGGCGTTCTCTCAGCAGCATCAGGGAAAAGGCCAGAGAAGACATTTAACTGCACCGTCTCTCAAAGCGTCCGATCTGAACGGGGTGAAAAGGTCAGACGTCCGTGTTCAGGAAATATTTGATGTGAATCTTCATCAGCTACATGCACTGTCAGACACAAATATTTCTGCTAATAAACAATTCTTCTTATTTACAACTTTAGTGCTTACTTTTACTACATATTTTGAGTTATAATTATATTTTCTGTTTTCACTTTAGTTTTAGTGAAAATTTCAATAATTTTGCTGTTTGCCTTTAATTAATTAAATTTCAGTTTTTTATATTTTATTTCAGTTAACATTTCTATTAATGCTGTGCAAAGGATTAATTGTGATTAATCGCATCCAAAATAAAGTTTGTTTATACAATGTGCGTGTACTGTGTATATTTATAGACACACACACAGGCAAGGATATATTTAAGAAAAATGTTATTTATATTTTTAAATATATTTATATATAATAAGAACAAATGAGGATGAGCATGTTTCATTGTTTAATAATAACCCTACATACATTTAAAAGAGCATTTATTATGGAAAAAATTCACTTTAAAAGAATACATTTCAGTGTAAAATTAATGTATTTTTTTCAGACATTTTAAATGTAATTAAGATATATTATAGTTGAAATTTTTTCAATTGTTTGACCTATTTAGATAAAAAAAAACACTTTAAAAATCAAATTAAGTGTCAACTCAATGTTTTTAGGCACATGTTAGTTGCAATTAAATTAAAATGTTAAATTTATATTATCTGCAATAATTTGAACTTTAAGTTCAATATTAATTAGAAAAAGGCAATTTCATAATTACTTCTACTGTCTTTGAAATATGGTTAAAATGCACTGCTGAATGTAAGCATTTATGGTCAAATAAATTATACTTTAACGTCCTTTCTATTAAAACTTGTCATGTTTACGTATTCGCAATTAAGTTGCAAATTTAGAATATTAAAAAAGTATTAATTTAAATGTAATATTAACACACTAGGGTATGATTCTAATAAAGTACTTCACAAGTGCCTTAATATGTTAGTCAACATATCAAAATAAAATAAAAACTTAAAAATAAAACTTTCGATTGCATATTATTCATATAATAAAGTGACACATGTTAAACTTTCATGGAAGTGTCTCCTTAAGTCACTTAAGTTGCCTTTTATTATAAAAGGGCCATTCCGTGTCAGAATCAACCAAATTAAAAAAATTCCCTGGCTCAAATTTTTTATTTTACTGATATTTTTTCTGAAGACAGACAGACATGAAAAGTGATGAAAGCCAAAATATTAGATGTCATGTATAAATATTTACTGAGTAATCCACTATTTTGTAGAGGGATGTCAAAATGGCTATTTTCACCTGAGATTCAGAGTCAAGTTACAGGGGGGTAAAAATGACTTCAGAAAGATGTCAGCATCATTAGCTTATTTTTACACAGAGATTGGTAGCTATATTAATAAAATCTGTTGACTTTAGCAATCTTTGTTGCATTACGTGCCAATGGTGACCATTCAAAAATGGGGAAACAGCAAGTTTTCCACCACTGAAAATGGCTATTCAACAATCTGGCCACAGAGCCTCATTGAGATCCCCATATCTCTGGGAGTGAATGATATAGGGCCTTGAAAATTAAAATTCCAAAAGAAAAGTGAATTAACAACTAGAATCTAAAATCATATTGCAATATCTTTAATACGTCTTGAGTTATAGGGATGCAAACTTTGGAAAAAGAACATTTATTGCACTCAGACAGGTATGTTCAATGCAGTTGTCTCGACAGAAAGAACGAAGATGTATCTCTAATTTCAAGATCATTTGTTATTCAGACATTCCTCTTTAAAAGAAAAGTAGTATCTTTTTTTTTTTCCAAACTGAGCCATATTTGATTTTGACCACTGAAAATGTGTACATTAATGATTTACTCCTGGAGCCATATTTAAGTTCCGATATATCTGGAAGCAAATCTCACAGGGTATTAAAAATAAAGATGCAAA
Organism: Garra rufa; assembly: GCF_049309525.1. NCBI lineage: Eukaryota > Metazoa > Chordata > Actinopteri > Cypriniformes > Cyprinidae > Garra > Garra rufa. Next base: position 3,074,804 of record NC_133362.1, on the reverse strand, counting down.
AAGAAAAGTTTGTTAAGACCCAATGACTAAAAGGGCATTTAGTTAACTTTAATACTTCTTGAGTTACAGGCATGCAAACTTTGGAGAGATAAACTTGAAAAGTGCTGTTTCCCCATTTTTGAATGGTCACCATTGGCACATAATGCAACCAAGATTGCTAAAGTCAACAGATTTTACTAATAGAGCTACCAATCTCTGTGTACAAATAACATTATGATGCTGCCATCTTTCTAAAATCATTTTTTACCCCCCTGTAACTTGACTCTGAATCTCAGGTGAAAATTGCCATTTCGACCTCCCTCTACAAAACAGTGGATTTCTCAGTAAATATTTATCCACAAAATGTAATATTTTTTCAACTTTCATCATCGATACCTGTCTATCTTCCTTCAGAAAAAAATTAGCAAAATAAAAAATTTGAGCCGGGGACCTTTAACTCATCGTTGGCAAACGTTTAATGAGTCTTCAGGGAACCCTCAGAACTCAGGCCTTCATGTTACACATTTCTGAGGAAAATCAAGAGACATTTCCGGTTTCTAGTTGGCGTCGGCTAAAGGTTAATCTCTCATGACAATGGCTTTTGAGGAAGGAAGATATAGCAGCTGAGGTCTGTTTCATCACATAAAGGTTAGAATCGCTTTAATAGGGACATTTGCATGTAATCAGCATGTCAGAGATTCAAATAAGTACAAGAACTAACATGAGGACATTAGCATGAATATGAGCAGTCTTTGTCTCACATGTAGATAACTTCCTTTCAAATGTCACAACTGCATCAAAACCCAAAATAATCTAATTCCTTCCAGGGGAAAAAGTATTGATTTTTATAAAAGAGCAACGATTCACAGACAGAAGAGATGAAATTAGACATGCTGTATGAAGTCGCTCTTTTATTCCCGTTTTCAACGCCTTTATTAGCTTTAACGTTTACTCAACCTCATGTCCTTCTAAAGCCGTATGAGGTTTCATCTTCTGTGGATAACAAAAGGAGAATATGAACAATTTTGCTTTTCTTTTGAGAATATTGCTTATATGAATATATACAGTGCCTTGCAAAAGTATTCATACTTTTTCCCCATTTTGTTTTGTTGCAGCATTATGTTAAACTGCTTTAAATTAGTTTTTCCCCACATCAATTTATACTCCATACACCATAATAATGACAAAGCACAAACCAGATTTGCAAATTTTACAAATGTATTAAAAATAAAACACTGAAATAAGTAGATTACATAAGTATTCATACCCTTAACTCAGTCCATAGTTGAAGCACCTTTACAGCCTCAAGTGTTTCTGGGTCTGATGTGAGCATCTTTGCACATCTGCATTTGGCAATTATCTGCCATTCTTTGCCTCACCTTTTCACCTCTCCATCTCTGTCAGCTTGGACATTTTCTAGAGTCCTAGTTGTTCCAGTCGTCTTCCATTATGGAGAATGCTTCTGTCAACCTTCAATGCAGCAGATTTGTGTCTGAACTCTTCTCTAGATCATCGCCTTAACGCAAGTCTGTCACTGAGCTCTACAGGCAGTTATCTTGGTTTTTGCTCTGATCTGCATTTTCAGCTGTTAGACCTTTTCTGAGAGGTGTGTGCCTTTCTAAATCAGATTCATTCAAATGAATTTGCCACAGTTTAACTCCACTCCAAGTGTAGGAACATCTAGAAGCAATATGAATGCTCCTGAGATACATGTCCCAGAAAAGGGTATGGATACTTATGCAACGGGATCTTTTCAGTTTTTTATTTCTAATAAATTTGCAAAGTTGTTACAAACCTGTTTTGTGCTGTCATTATGGAGTATGAGATGTAGAGCAGTTTAACATAATGCTGCCACAAAACATGAAAAAAAAAAATAATGAAGGGGTGTGAATACTTTTGCAAGGCACTGTAAGCAAATGTAAAATGGCAGGATCATGTGAAAAACATACAAGCTCTGTCTGTATACTGTGAGAGAATGATAAGAGTGTTAAACCTCAACCTCCGACTCGGTAAGATGTTCATTGCAAATGTCAAACAACTCATAAGCTGGTATTTGTGTCTTGTATGGAGGACAGCATTCAAGCCGTGTTGAATAAACCTCTGAGCCATTCTCCAGTCTATCTGAAGATCTGCTTTCATACTTTCCCATGATGCTGAGAGTCATGAATGCATATCATAACTGACACCTGCTGTCAAACACAGAGAGCAGCTCGAGCTCCATGTCAAATTCAGTGCATCAGTGAAGTTCTGCAGGCATTCGCTCTTTCAAACACCTTATTTCAGCAGAACTGACTTTCTGACTTGTGTTGGGCTTCATGCCGATACCCAATAAGAGTAAATCAATGATTAAATAGACTGCCGACATGTTTTATATTTCCTTTCCTCAAGCCGTGTAATAGATGTTATTAAAGTCAGCGACCCATGACTGTGAAATATAAGATCGGGATCCTATAAACGATGATGGGTTTCCTACAAGCTTTCCAAACCACAGAAGAATAAATATCACTACTGATCACTGAAATGGGTTAAAGGATCATAAAATTATGATGTTTAAACATGCATTTGGGTTTATGTAGGGTTGTCACATCAAATTAAAGAGCAAAAACAAATACTGAGTAGTAAAAAATATTTTCAAATTTTTAATAATTACAAATTCATACATCTAAATGCATTTACTTAAGAAAGATAAGATATTAATATTGATTTTAATATTTATCTATTGAAAAATGAACCACAAATAAGCTCATTTGTGTTTAAAACAAGAAAAAAAATTGGCAATAGGGGTTATTTTTATTACAGTTTTTTATTTTTTTTTATTTTATATTTCTTTCCAGGAAACTAGACTACATTTCTTGACTAAAAGTCATTTTGGTATCTTGATTCAAGAATCAACATATTTAACTTTTTTTTTTTTTTTTTTTTTTTACTGAAAACGGCAAAAATACTATACACTATATTTATTTATTTATTTATTTATTTTTTGTATTATAAATGCATTAATAAACATTTTTACTGGAAAATAAGGGAAAAATACTATAAAAGATATGTATTTTTTGCAGTAAATGCATTATAAGGTATTTATAAACATTTTTACTGGAAAATAAGGCAAAAAAAACTATAAAAGATATGTATTTTTTTGCAGTAAATGGATAAGGTATTTATAAACATTTTTACTGGAACATAAGGCAAAAATACTATACAAGACACTTATTTTTGGCAGTAAAAGCATTATAAATGCATCTATAAACGTTTTTTACTGGAAAATAAGGCAAAAATACTCTACAAGACACTTATTTTTGGCAGTAAAAGCATTATAAATGCATTTATAAACGTTTTGTATTGGAAAATTAGGCAAAAATACTCTACAAGATAATCATTTTTATTTTTTTGCAGTAAATGCATTTATAAGCATATTTTTACTGAAAAATAAGTCAAAAATACTATGCAAGATACTTTTTTGCAGTATATGTGTTATAAATTCATTATAAATGCATTTATAAACATTTTTACTGGAAAATAAGGCAAAAATACTATAAAAGATATGTATTTTTTGCAGTAAATGCATTATAAGGTATTTATAAACATTTTTACTGGAAAATAAGGCAAAAATACTCTACAAGATATTTATTTTTTGGCAGTAAAAGCATTATAAATGCATCTATAAACATTTTTACTGGAAAATAAGGCAAAATACTCTACAAGATATTTATTTTTTGGCAGTAAATGCATTATAAGGTATTTATAAACATTTTTACTGGAAAATAAGGCAAAAATAAGGCAAAATACTGTACAAGATATTTATTTTTTGGCAGTAAATGCATTATAAGGTATTTATAAACATTTTTACTGGAAAATAAGGCAAAAATAAGGCAAAATACTGTACAAGATATTTATTTTTTGCAGTAAATGCATTATAAGGTATTTATAAACATTTTTACTGGAAAATAAGGCAAAAATACTCTACAAGATATTTATGTTTTGGCAGTAAAAGCATTATAAATGCATCTATAAACATTTTTACTGGAAAATAAGGCAAAATACTCTACAAGATATTTATTTTTTGGCAGTAAATGCATTATAAGGTATTTATAAACATTTTTACTGGAAAATAAGGCAAAAATAAGGCAAAATACTGTACAAGATATTTATTTTTTGGCAGTAAATGCATTATAAGGTATTTATAAACATTTTTACTGGAAAATAAGGCAAAAATACTATACAAGATACTTATTTTTGGCAGTAAAAGCATTATAAATGCATTTATAAACGTTTTTTACTGGAAAATAAGGCAAAAATACTCTACAAGACACTTATTTTTGGCAGTAAAAGCATTATAAATGCATTTATGAACGTTTTTTACTGGAAAATAAGGCAAAAATACTCTACAAGACACTTATTTTTGGCAGTAAAAGCTTTATAAATGCATTTATAAACGTTTTGTATTGGAAAATTAGGCAAAAATACTCTACAAGATAATCATTTTTATTTTTTTGCAGTAAATGCATTTATAAGCATATTTTTACTGAAAAATAAGTCAAAAATACTATGCAAGATACTTTTTTGCAGTATATGTGTTATAAATTCATTATAAATGCATTTATAAACATTTTTACTAGAAAATAATGCAAAAATACTCTACAAGATATTTATTTTTTGGCAGTAAAAGCATTATAAATGCATCTATAAACATTTTTACTGGAAAATAAGGCAAAATACTCTACAAGATATTTATTTTTTGGCAGTAAAAGCATTATAAATGCATCTATAAACATTTTTACTGGAAAATAAGGCAAAATACTGTACAAGATATTTATTTTTTGGCAGTAAATGCATTATAAGGTATTTATAAACATTTTTACTGGAAAATAAGGCAAAAATACTATACAAGATACTTATTTTTGGCAGTAAAAGCATTATAAATGCATTTATAAACATTTTACTGGAAAATAAGGCAAAAATACTATAAAAGATATGTATTTTTTGCAGTAAATGCATTATAAGGTATTTATAAACATTTTTACTGGAAAATAAGGCAAAAAATACTATACAAGATACTTATTTTGGCAGTAAAAGCATTATAAATGCATCTATAAACATTTTTACTGGAAAATAAGGCAAAATACTCTACAAGATATTTATTTTTTGGCAGTAAAAGCATTATAAATGCATTTATAAACATTTTTACTGGAAAATAAGGCAAAAATACTCTCCAAAATACTTTATTTTTTATAAAAATGCATTTGGGTTAATAAAATTAAAGGTGTAGGACAAAAAAATAAACGCAAATAATATTTTTTTATTGCTCAAAATGTGTCTTTTTTTAAATAAAAATAACTAAACATTCATAAATCAAAATGCATTTGCTTGAGAAGCAAGGTAATAAAACTTATTTATTAATATTTTTTTATTGGGTCATTCTGTGTCAAATCCACCAAATTTTAAAAAACTTCCCCGGCTTAAATTTTTGATTTTGCTAATATTTAGACATGTATAGTGATGAAAGCCAAAACATTAAATGTCATGATGAATATTTACTGAGTAATACAGTATTTTGTAGATGGAGGTCATAATGTAGAAGTCTAATTTCAACATTTCTTCAGACATTGTTTAAATAAGGCATACAAAGTGACCAACATTTGGATTTCGACCACTGAAAATGGGTAACATTCAACAATCTGGACATTAAGCCTCATTGAGTTCCCAATTTCTCTGGGAGAGAATGGTGTAGGGCCTTGAAAATTACAATTCCAAAAGAAACATTTAATAACAAAAATCATATTGCAATATCTTTAATGCTTCTTGAGTTATAGGCACACAAACTTTGGAAAAATAATATTTATGGCACTCAGACAGGTAGTTGTCTTGACAGAAAGAAATGATACATCACCACTTTTAACATTATTTGTTCTTCAAACATTCCTCTTAAGAAGAAAAGTATTGTATTTTTTTCAAACGGACCCACATTTGGTTTTTGACCACTGAAATGTGTACATTTTAACGATTTACTCCTGGAGCCATATTGAAGTTCCAATATCTCTGGAACCGAATCTCGTAGGGCATTTAAAATAAATATGCCAAAAGTAAAGTTTGTTAAGACCCAATGTCTAAAAGGGCATTAAAATATCTTTACTACTTCTTGAGTTACAGGCATGCAAAGTTTGGAGAACAAACTTGAAAAGTGCCGTTTCCCCATTTTTGAATGGTCACCATTGGCACATAATGCAACAAAGATTGCTAAAGTCAACAGATTTTACTAATAGAGCTACCAATCTCTGTGCAAAAATAATATCATCATGCTGCCATCTTTCTGAAGTCATTTTTATCCCCCTGTAACTTGACTCTGAATCTCAGGTGAAAATAGCCATTTTGACATCCCTCTACAAAACAGTGGACTACTCAGTAAATATTCATGCATGTCTTTGTCATTATTCAGGTTATCTTAATATATAAATGTCAATCATCCAACTAACTTTAATTGACACAGAGAGATTCTAGAGAGAAATACGAATTGTGGAAGACTGTCAGAGTCGATGAGACGAGGTTGTAAAATAGATTTTGTTAGCAGTGACAGTCTCATTAAGATCTCTCGATTGGGTTCTGTGTGAATGTGATGAGAGAGGAGGACTGAATGCTGCGAATTACCAAGAAAAATAATAGCATGAGGAGTGAAGTTCAATTCACCAGTGATTCTCACAAGCCGATTCTTTTTAACGAATCACCAGCAGCCATATTATGAAAACTGAGACAGAAAAATTAAAGTTAATTTAAATGTTAAGATAGTTTCTAAGGCTTTCATAAGAATGTTGCTAAATGCAATTTTTGAAACATCCTTAAGAATATTTACTTTAATGCAGTTTAATGCATACCTTTGGGGATTTAAAAGAAATCGGAGCTTACGCTAACTTTATTTACTATGATTTTTAAGAACATTCTCTTTAAGAATTTTGAATTCTAGATGAGCTTTGTCTTAAGATTCTTGAGAACAAAATTAAAGGAAAGTTGCAGTTAAGAAGAATTTAATTCTTAACGTTGTCAATCAGCCCCAAAATAATTCAAATCCTTGAGATTCTTATCCCTACAAAGCGCTCAAATGTTTTATTAGCCAACGTTTTTTCCCCTGAATTGAAAAATTTGAATTCTTTCAATCTTAAGAATCTTAATAACATTAAGCATTTTTGTAAATACAACATATTACCTTTTTTTAGGTTAGAAAATAAGAACAACATTTTTTAGAACATCTTTGAGAATTTAAATTGTTTTGTCTTAAGATTCCTAAAAACATTAAGTATTTTTGTACACATAACATTAACTTTTTCTCAAGTTATAAAATAAAAAACGACACTTAAAGGGGTCATCGGGTGCCACATGCACTTTTACAAGCTGTTTGAACTGAAATGTGTGTTAGGCGTGTGTGTACACAACCACCCTAGAATGACACAGATCCGCCCAATAGTTTTTCTTTTCATTTAGTAAAATAATTTGCCCCTTCTCATATCGAGCCGTTCTCAGATGCCTGTCGTTGTGATGTCAACCCGGTTCATCCTTTCCCTTAATAACATTGAAAGCACTGACAAGTTGGAGAAACAGCTTATCATAGCTGTACAGGAATAACCATTTTTAAATAAGTTTAATAGCAAAGCTACTGCAAGCGATTTTTTATGCTGGAAATTAGGGCTGGGCGATATGGCAAAAATGTAACCTCGATAATTGTTTCCCATATTGAACGATAACGATATATATTTCGATATAAGCTGTTGATGTTGCCAGCTTTAAAATAGTATCCTAACAATGACTGTAGCCATAAAGGGTTCATTAAATTACATTTTAAAGTATAGTTTATTAACAGAAACAGATTGCAGATTTGGCCTTAAAAATTAAAACAACTTACTAAAATAAATACCATAAGACTGTGGTAGCAGGGCTCGAAAATTAACTTTTTTACTTGGTAGCACTGGTGCTCCTAATTTCAAAAAGTTAGGAGCACCAAAAATATTTAGGAGCACCCAATGAATATTAAGGAGCATTACAACTGTCAATTGAGCAGAACAGCCAGCACTCGTCCAACATTTCACCATCTTGATTTTTTTATGGCTGATTCAGTTGCTGATGTTTTGCAAGCAAATGGGCTGATTCTGTTTATTTTTTTAAAGATTTATTTTACGCCTTAAGCAAGGGACAAGAATGAATGAAAATATGAGTACTTGAACAAGATGTTTATTTTGTCTATTATAGGTAGACAAATTAGATGCAACCACTGCATTTTTAAACAATCTACAGTATAAATAACACAAAAATAAACAACAGTTCTTTCTTAGTCGTATTAAGTGCTTTCTTAGTCGTATTAAGTGCAGACAATTCAGCCATAATCAAAGTAGGCTACTCTCTAAATATTCAAAGTGCAAATAGAGACCGAATATTTCAAGCATGATACAGAGCTATACTGCCCTCCAAAGGCAAAACGCAGTAACTACACATTTGGTCAAAATTGAGTTAAGGCTTAAAATGGACTTTGTGACAACTGTTTTGTCTTGTGGCAAAGTCTCCTGGTTCAATTTTGTCCCGTTTCAGAAAAACGTTCAGAGAAACAAGAGTGTCAACATGTTTGACTAGCTGTTGTAAAAACTTTAAAGGCATTTTTCTCAGTTTCAGTGTTCGCGTAGTTACTGCTCTTAGCCTTTGGAGGGCAGTATACTGCCCTCCAAAAGCAAAGCGCAGTAACTACACATTTGGTCAAATTGAGTTAAGGCTTAAAATGTACTTTGTGACAACTGTTTTGTCTTGTGGCAAAGTCTCCTGGTTAAATTGTGTCCCGTTTCAGAGAAACGAGAGTTTCAACATGTTTGACTAGCTGCAAAAACTTTAAAGGCATTTTTCTCAGTTTCAGTGTTGGCGTAGTTACTGCACTTTGTCTTTGGAGGGCAGTATAGTCAACTACACAACCTATTATAGCCTTCATACTAATAACAGCCTAGATGTGTTATGTAGCCTAATTTGTGTGCATTGGGGAGTCACTCTCTTAACTTAAAATTCTTATCCGGTAAGAAAACATGCGCATAAACTCGATGAAAACACTTTTACCTAACACATTCCTTGATGCGCATCAAAAATGTATCATGTGACTTTGCGATGTGATAGCATTGGACCAACCAACGGACCGATCTCATTGCAGCATCTTAAATTCTAGTTCCGTCATTTTAAAATGTTTGAGGAAGGTCTCAAAGTGCTTTGTTATAATAAACTCCCAGAACTGTTTTCCCAAACAGCAGGCTCTGAAAATAAGATAACATGACTGCATTTCGTCTGCGAGCTCTGAAGCTCGTAATTTATTGTATGATCATAGGCTATAGCCTACAGTGCCTTCTCCTATACTGCAGAACATTTATTTTTTCTTTGTGATATTTAGTGTAAGTTAATCAAGAAGTGACAATTTTGTTCTCTTCAACTCACTGGATGGTAACAGTGCTTTATTCGCAAATGTTTTATGCGATATTCAAATTTTGCGCATAAGTTTAATTAACTTTGGATGGAAACATACTGGCGTAGCAAGCAGGCCGGCACGCACTGCGAATGGGATTCTGTGTAGGGAGAAAACCAAAAAAGGGTATAAAAGAATAAACTAAATAGTCCTAAATTAAATATGTTTCACTTAAATAATTAACATATTATCAAACCAAATAAAACATGTCTACACTGAGTTTTGGTTCATTTAGTGAGCGCGCAGCAAGCTCAAGGAAACAGAGAAGGCTGAAAGCCCACACCTTTTCTTTATTTTACGAAAGCTGTTTTTATAGTGAGTGCAAATAGAAGTTAACCTTTTACAGTTCGGAATATGTCTTATTCTTATCAATGTGACCAAAATTGACATATTTTAGGTTGGTTCCGCTATAAGGAAATAAATCTAAGCGATAGCGCCGGAGCCTGTGGAAAATATTTGTATTCTTGTCGAAAGATGCACAGGTGCGTTTCAGTTTCTCTTTACATCCGTATGGTTAGACTTTTGTATGGTGTTTATAACGAATGCCATTATAATTTGTGATTTACTTAATAATGTTTATTTATAAATTTGTACTATAATGTTGTAGCTGCTATTTTGTAGCTAATATTTTCAGATTTTTATGTTCGTCTGTCTGAATAGGCAAATTTAAAGGATTTGTCGACAACAACTGTTTTTTGTTTTTTTTCTCTCAATACAATTTTGCCTGATATGTGTATAGCAGCTTTTTTTTAATTCATGCAACAAACTTTTCGGGTAGTTTAAAGTAAAACATTGTCATGAATTTGTTGTAAATTACAAAATTAATTGTTATAGGCCTATATAGATGGAAGAATGTTGTTTTAGCAAAGTATATAGTCACGTATAACATTATAGTGATGTATGGATACATATTAGACAGTGCATATGTTAACAGCCTATGCGATTCCTTAAAAAAAAATTCTCCTTTTGCTCAGCTGCGCATACAATCTTAGCAGACATGTCTGTGATCGGCTATTGTTCAACGCTGCAAAAACATGCTTTAAAATATGTTTTAATATAGAACTTTTTTCAAGTTAATGTTTTATATATAATTATATATAAATTATTATATATAAGAAGTGTGCCCCCCTATGAAAACGAAATGCCACCCCAATGAAAATGTTCTGGCGACGGCCCTGGGCTGTCACTGTATCAGCTCACAGCAGTCTGTACAGTAGTTAGGCTAGTGAAAGTTTTGTAAAGAAATGGAAACAAGGCCATTTGGGTGATCCTTTTTTGCTTTTTTAGGTGATTGAATGGGTTAGTTGTGTTGCCAGTCTTGGTTTTCACAAACCGACGACATATTTTACAGATCGTTTTAATCTGTGCCTCGTCACTTTTCAGATATCCAAACCACTTCCATTTAACGGAATTCGTGCTACCTTTTTGTCGAAAATTTCAACATCTTTGTATAATAACTCGAGGTTAGATTCACTTTCATCGCTGCTTCCACATAGGAAATGAACTTTGTCCTTTGACGTGTACGCGCACGCTGCACGCCGATTGGCTGTCGTCGCATATTTCTCCATATCGAGCAAAAAATGTATAGAGCTCATCATCGTTTAACAAATTTTATCTCGGTTCGATATGATATCGTTTATCGGCCCAGCCAACTGGAAATTCATTTATCCTTTGCTGAAACTTCCGTGTCTTTATGGAGAGTGCAGGTCATGGTTGCTTAGCAACGGCAGATGCCAAAGGAGCGCAAACTACAGAGCGGTTCGGAAAGAAAGGCGCGACATGTGAACGGCCCCTAAAATTTTAAATATCCTATACATTATGTGGATAAAACATTACGAACGCGAGTCCCTCTTTGGCTCAGTGCCAAAAGCTGCGCTAATCATACCAGTGTGCTCATACGCTTCAGTAACCAGCCTATATTGATCAGAACTCTCCGAAGTTCTTTTTTTAAAGTAAAGACTTGTCGAGTCACAGGGTTCAAGTCCAAATCAAGTCTGGAGTCACTGCTGTCAAAGTCTAAGTCGAGTCCAAGGCTTCTTTGATTATGTCAAGTCAAGTCACAAGTCATCAAATTTAGGACTTGAGTCCACAACTCTGCAAAACTTAGGTTGGAAAATAAGAAAATGGTTGAAAAAACATTTAATATTTAATATTTTATGAAATTTTTTTTTTTGCAACATTCTTTGAGAATTTTGAACATTCTTCCAAATCCGAACCCAACCAAATATAAACCTGTTTAAAAGTTACATTTTTGAGGATTTGAATATTCTTGAAAATATTCTTACCTTTTTTCTTAAGTCAGATCCTTTTAGATCTTAAAGGTGCCATAGAATGGAAAACTGTGTTTAGCTTGGCATAGTTAAATAATAACAGTTCAGTACATGGACATGACATACCATGAGTCTCAAACACCATCGTTTCCCCCTTCTTATATAAATCTAGTATTTGCGAAAGACCACCGAAAAATAGGTCAATTCCAACATAACTATTGAGATGAGAAGCTTTGTGAAACAGCCAATCAGAGCAGAGCTCATTAATATTCATGAAGCTTCCAAATAAGTCCATATAAGATATATGAATGGCGGCGCACATCAATGCAGCGGCTGCTCGAGCTCCCGAAACAAAGCCTCTAAATAGCATAAGAGACACATCAGATATCACCTGTTCAGCGCTTAAAACGTGTGTGAAGTATAGTGTTACTGATCTGATGCACATCAGAGACAGATCGATAATTTATATTCCATTAAAACTAAAATCTGAACTCGGAAGACAGCGGCTCCTAAGAACAACGGAGTGGCGTAAGAGGACAACGGGCAATAGGAAACGCTGTGCTCGCAGACAGAAGAGAGGAAAGCGGGCAGGAGCGTCTGTGCAGCTAAAGGCTAGACGACCTCCGATTCCAACTCTCTTTTTGGCCAACGTCCGCTCTCTTGATAACAAAATGGACCTGTTACGCTTGAGGATTAATGCTTACTCAGAGATGAGGAACTGCGCTGTTCTGCAGGAGCTCTACGATACCATCAGCTCGTTGCAGACTAAACACCCGGAGGCATTTTTTGTGGCTGCGGGGGACTTTAACCATGCAAAACTGACGGACACTCTGCCCAGTTTCTATCAGCATGTAAAGATTCCAACGCGGGGAGAAAATACTCTGGACTGTGTGTATACAAACATCCGCGGCGCATACAGAGCTCTCCCCCGCCCCCACCTTGGCCCTTCTGATCACATATCAATTCTGTTGGCACCAGCCTATCGTCCCCTGCTGAGGAGGATAAAGCATATAAAGAAAACTATCACTGTTTGGCCCAATGATGCAGCCTTTGTGCTCCAGGACTGCTTTGAGTGCACTGACTGGCAGATCTTCAAGGACACAGCCATTTACGGGGATATACTGGACTTGGATGAGTATACTTCTTCAGTCCTTGGCTTTATATCTAAATGTGCTGATGATGTATCTACCATCAAGACAATTACCTGCTTTCCTAATCAGAAGCCCTGGCTGAATGCTGACGTAAAAGTCCTGCTGAAAGCTAGGGATGCTGCATTTAGAGCAGGTGATACATCAGCACCAAAGATAGCAAGGAAACAGCTGACGGCAGGTGTTATGAGGGCTAAAGCCACATATGCCCAGAAAATTCAAGGGCATCTTACCTCCAATGACCCACGGAGCATGTGGAAGGGCATTAAGTGCATCGTAGACTACAACACCAAAGATGCACAATGCCCTACAGATCCCTCCCTGCCAGACACACTAAACTCATTCTATGCCCGTTTTGAGGACCATGTCAACCCTCCTCCCTGCATTAAGCTCCCAACACCTTCTGATAGCATGCCTCTCAGAGTAACAACAGCCGAAGTGGAGAGGACTTTAAGAAGAATTAACCCCCACAAAGCTGTAGGCCCTGATAACATTCCAGGGAAGGTACTAAAGGACTGTGCTTATCAGTTATCAGAAGTGTTAACGGACATATTTAACATCTCTCTGTCTACATCGTCTGTTCCCACCTGCTTGAAGACCGCCACTATTGTTCCAGTTCCTAAGTGTTCCACAGTGACATGTCTGAATGACTATCGACCTATAGCCTTAACGCCGGTAGTCATGAAGTGCTTCGAGAGGTTGGTCATGACCCACATCAAAGACTCCATCGATGCCACTGTGGACCCTTATCAGTACGCTTACAAGAAGAATCGCTCCGTGGATGATGCCATTTCTTCAGTGGTCCATACAGCCCTTACACACCTGGAGAAAAAGAACTCTTGTGTCCGCCTGCTCTTCCTGGACTTCTCTTCTGCGTTTAATACCATCTCTCCACAGACATTAGTCTTGAAGCTTTCCTCTCTTGGCCTAAGTCCCACAGTGGGAAATTGGGTTCTGGACTTCCTGACCAATAGATCTCAAACTGTCAAGATCCATAACACCATCTCCTCCTCCATCACTCTCAGCACTGGCTCGCCTCAAGGATGCGTGCTGAGCCCCCTCCTGTTTACCCTGCGGACGTATGACTGCAAGGCGAGACACTCCAGCTGCCATATAGTCAAGTTCGCAGACGACATAGCAGTAGTGGGATGCATCGTTGACAACAATGAATCCTACTACAGAGACGGAGCTGCTGTGGAAGTGGTTCCCAGCTTTAAGTACCTGGGCGTTTATATAGCCCAGGACTTAACTTGGCGTGTCAACATCTCGGGGCTGATCAAAAAGGCCCATCAGCGCCTCTACTTCCTCAGGAAGCTAAAACGAGCTGGGCTTGGGAGCCTGGTACTGAAAAGTTCCTATCGAGGAGCGGTAGAGAGCATCATCAGCTCTAACATCACTGTGTGGCATGGAAATAGTACTGTAGCTGAGAGGGAAGCGCTGCAGAGGGTAGTCAAGGCTGCACAGAGGTCAGTGGGGAGCAGGCTTCCCTCTATTTCTGAACTGTACACCACACGATGCAGAGGAAGAGCCCTCCGCATCATAAAAGACATTACACACCCAGCACATGCCTTATTCCAACCCCTTCCTTCAGGCAGAAGGCTGAGGAGCCTTCAGAGCAAGACTATCAGGCTTAAAAACAGCTTCTACCCTGAGGCAGTTAGACTGCTGAACTCCAGCTGTGCTCTATAGGCCCTCTCACTTTATACACAAGGCTGCTAACCCAAGTGCAATATATAATATACAAGTGATATACATGCATATATAACTCTGTATATTTTGTTCTTGTAGTGTAATATATAACTAATGGTGCAATAGAATTTATAATTCCATAAGTGAAATGTATAAATGTGCAATTAATCTCTACACCGCTATATATATCTTGTCTGACTGCTCTTATTTGTACTTAGGAATATGCATAATATATATATATATATATATATATATATTAGGGCCGGGACTCGATTAAAAAATTAATCTAATTAATTAGAGGCTTTGTAATTAATTAATCGAAATTAATCGCATTTTAATCGCATATAAATATTTGACCTGAGAACAGTGAGAATTAAGATTTTTTACATGGATTTTTAGTATACCATTGAATAATGACTGAATACATAAGCTTAAGCAACAAAATATTGTTTATTTTTGTTCAAGTCCAACAGACCAGTGCAATATTGCTATTAAGTGTAGCAAGAGGCACGTTCTTTAACGAGTCTTTCATGCCGAGAACTCTGCTCTTGTGTTTGCTTAATTATGCATTTAAACGTTAATGACCAAACCTATCATTATAAATGTTGCTGCACATGGAATATAACGCGGATAACATTTAAAAAATATTTTTTTATCAGGTTACACACTGATTTTTTATCACTCAAACCCCTTTCTCTACCTGTCCGTTGGTCGCGTATATCATCCATGTTTGTAGTTTTTTAACACTTTTTATGCGTGTTTGTAGTTCTAATCGAATCCTCGTTCACGGCGCAGTGGGCAATATTAGCCGTTAGAGTGTGCATTGATCGTTAAGTAGTAGACCATCCGGGAATCTTTGGAATACTTTTTTAAACATACTACGATTTGGGACATACAATACTATTTAGGACGGACGCAACTTGTCTGAACGCTAGTTGGTGCTCCAGTATAATCGGTCCGCCGAATCTCATCCAGTGAGAAACGTTCTAAGTGCGATTAAAATGGGTTAAAAAAAATTTTAACGCGTTATTTTTGTGTAATTAATCTAAATTAACGCGTTAAAGTCCCGGCCCTAATATATATATATATATATATATATATTTTTTTTTTTTTTTTCATACTTATATCATTTTGTAATTCATGCGGCTTAATCCGGGACCTGGGTCCTAATTTCGTATCATAACATGGAAGTGTGCTGGTATGACAATAAAGAGTCCTTGAATCCTTGAAATAAGGCAAAAACACAGCATTTCATTCTAGGGGCAAATCCTAGGGTTGTAAATGGACCTGTAAAACCGTTTCTGGAGATTTTTTGCCCTTTCCTATGCCATATACCTTCTATGTAGATATCAGAGAACAATTTAAAATATTCTCTCAATGCATTCTATGGCACCTTTAAAGTTTAATCCAGCCCTATCGCGATTCTCGTCTTTCCGTCCCCAACTGTAAGACCTCTTAAAATAATTAATCCTCTTCTTTTACTATTTAACATATTCACAACTTTTTATGGCCTTAAATTTGATACAACTAAATTGAGGAGTTTTTAAGGACCTGCAGGAGCCTTCAAACATTTTGGTAGCCCGACTGGAAAACACAATAGGCCCGAGACGTCGGGCTAGTGATTTTGCGAGCCCTGTAAATATGCCTTTAAAGATATCTTTAATGTCTTCCCCTGGCTTCATAAACATAGCCATGACTTACGGTTTGAGTTGCCAGTATGAGACACACAATTGCACAGTATGGGAGCAAAAACACCTTCGCGCATGGAGCATTGCCTTAACCTGTATCCATCTATTTGACAAAGACCTCAATGGGAGTACCGCAAGGGTATATTTTGGGACCCTTGCTTTTTAGCATCTATATAAATGACCTCCCTACAGTGTGCTCTGACGTTGACGTGATCATGTACGCTGATGATACGGTTATCTTTACTTTTGGGGAAAACGAGCTGGAGGTTGCTGACAAATTATCAAAAGAGATGAAAAAAGTTGCAGAATGGTTGCAGACTTCATGCCTGACCTTAAATGTTGATAAAACAGTCTCAATGTTTTTTTTCCAACAAACATAAATTACAACAAACTCTAGAAATTCAAGTAAAAATGTAAACGAAATAAAATACTTAGGTCTAATAATTGATTCGAACCTTGGTTTTAAAAGTCATATAAAAAACCTTGGTAACAAAGTGAAATTTAATTTGATGAACTATAAACATATTAGAAACTCATTAAATATAGAGGCATCAAATACCTACCTCAACACTATGATTGTTCCACATTTTTTGTATTGCATGTCTAGTTGGTCTCAGGCGTGTAAAACATCGTTGAAACCACTTGAATCATTATATAAAAGGGCCATAAAAATTCATGATAAAAAACCTAGATTGTACCATCACTGTAAAGTACAAAGTAAATATAACTTTCTGAGTTTCGAAAATCTTATTAAATATAATCAAATTTCTGCCCTGTTTAAAATAATCCATAACATCGCTGCTCCCCCTTTGAGAAAATTTTTCACACTCAATTCGGAGAGAATCTCTAGAAGCACACGATCGACAGTCAGAGGAGAGTGTAGCGTTACTAGATGTAAAACTGCAGATGGTCAACAATCTTTCTCTTATAAAGCAGTGAGCCTTTGAAATACTCTTCCAAACGAAATTATTTCATGCACAAACTATTGTACTTTTACACGCCTGACCAAACAGTGGTTATTATCAAAGCAAATCTGTACGCACTAAATGACTGTGATATGAATGCTGTAAACTGTGAGTGAGTGAGTGAATGAATGATAGAAATTGTTATTATGATGTGATATTCTAGGTTTTTTTTTTTTGGTATATATTTGATAAACTTTTGTAAGTATAACAACAACCTGTCCAGGGACTGCGGGTGGAAATTAGCATTTTTGCTATAACCTGGCACATGACATCTCTTCTTATTTTAGACTAATGCTGTTTGTGCACTGTCCCAAAAGAAAAAAAAAAAAGTTAGAAAATTAGAAGACTGCAGTTAAGAAGAGTTTAATTCTCATCGTTTTCTAAATTTATTCTCATTCTTATCAGAACCCAACTAAATATAAACCTTCTTTTTGAGGATTTGAATATTCTTAAATGTGCGAATATACAGCAAATTTTTAACTTTTTTCCTAAGGTAGAAAATTAGAAGTTTTATGAACATTTTTTGAGACCTTAAAAAAATATTAAAAAATAAAAACAATTCATAGTTAGAAAATCTGTGGAATTTTAAAATTACAAAGTTACAAAATTAGACAAAAATTGCAGTTAATAATTTAATTCTTATTTTTTCTAATCTTTTGAGACCTTTAGAATCTTTAAAATATAATTTTGTTAATGTTTTTGTAATTAACTACTAAAGTTAGGAAATTAGTGGAATCTTAGAATAATTTTTCAACAACATTCTTTGAGAATATAACATATTCTGATTTTTTTTCTTAAGTTAGAAAATTAGAAGTGTTATGAACATTTTTTGAGACCTTAAAAATCTTAAAAAATATATAAAACAAATAAAAACAATTCATAGTTAGAAAATCTGTGGAATTTGAAAATTACAAAGTTACAAAATTAGACAAATTGCAGTTAATAATTTAATTCTTATTTTTTCTAATCTTTTGAGACCTTTAGAATCTTAAAAATATAATTTTGTTAATGTTTTTGTAATTAACTACTAAAGTTAGGAAATTAGTGGAATCTTATAATTTTTCAACAACATTCTTTGAGAATATAACACATTCTGAATTTTTTTCTTAAGTTAGAAAATTAGAAGTTTTATGAACATTTTGAGACCTTAAAAATCTTAAAAACATATAAAAAAAAATAAAAACAATTCATAGTTAGAAAATCTGTGGAATTTGAAAATTACAAAGTTACAAGATTAGACAAAAATTGCAGTTAATAATTTAATTCTTATTTTTTCTAATCTTTTGAGACCTTTAGAATCTTTAAAATATAATTTTGTTAATGTTTTTGTAATTAACTACTAAAGTTAGGAAATTAGTGGAATCTTAGAATAATTTTTCAACAACATTCTTTGAGAATATAACATATTCTGATTTTTTTTCTTAAGTTAGAAAATTAGAAGTGTTATGAACATTTTTTGAGACCTTAAAAATCTTAAAAAATATATAAAACAAATAAAAACAATTCATAGTTAGAAAATCTGTGGAATTTGAAAATTACAAAGTTACAAAATTAGACAAATTGCAGTTAATAATTTAATTCTTATTTTTTCTAATCTTTTGAGACCTTTAGAATCTTAAAAATATAATTTTGTTAATGTTTTTGTAATTAACTACTAAAGTTAGGAAATTAGTGGAATCTTATAATTTTTCAACAACATTCTTTGAGAATATAACACATTCTGAATTTTTTTCTTAAGTTAGAAAATTAGAAGTTTTATGAACATTTTGAGACCTTAAAAATCTTAAAAACATATAAAAAAAAATAAAAACAATTCATAGTTAGAAAATCTGTGGAATTTGAAAATTACAAAGTTACAAGATTAGACAAAAATTGCAGTTAATAATTTAATTCTTATTTTTTCTAATCTTTTGAGACCTTTAGAATCTTTAAAATATAATTTTGTTAATGTTTTTGTAATTAACTACTAAAGTTAGGAAATTAGTAGAATTTAAGAATTTTTCAACAACATTCTTTGAGAATATAACATATTCTGAATTTTTTTCTTAAGTTAGAAAATTTGAAGTTTTATGAACATTTGAGACCTTAAAAATCTTAAAAACATATAAAAAAAATTAAAATTAAAATAAAAAAAAATCATAGTTAGAAAATCTGTGGAATTTGAAAATTACAAAGTTACAAAATTAGACAAAAATTGCAGTTAATAATTTAATTCTTATTTTTTCTAATCTTTTGAGACCTTTAGAATCTTAAAAATATAATTGTGTTAATGTTTTTGTAATTAACTACTAAAGTTAGGAAATTAGTGGAATCTTAGAATAATTTTTCAACAACATTCTTTTAGAATATAACATATTCTGAATTTTTTTCTTAAGTTAGAAAATTAGAAGTTTTATGAACATTTTGAGACCTTAAAAATCTTAAAAACATATTAAAAAAATATAAAAAAAAATAAAAGTTACAAAAAAGTTACAAAATTAGACAAAAATTGCAGTTAATAATTTAATTCTTATTTTTTCTAATCTTTTGAGACCTTTAGAATCTTAAAAATATAATTTTGCTAATGTTTTTGTAATTAACTACTAAAGTTAGGAAATTAGTAGAATTTAAGAATTTTTCAACAACATTCTTTGAGAATATAACATATTCTGAATTTTTTTCTTAAGTTAGAAAATTTGAAGTTTTATGAACATTTTGAGACCTTAAAAATCTTAAAAACATATATAAAAAAAAAAATTCATAGTTAGAAAATCTGTGGAATTTTAAAATTACAAAGTTACAAAATTAGACAAAAATTGCAGTTAATAATTTAATTCTTATTTTTTCTAATCTTTTGAGACCTTTAGAATCTTAAAAATATAATTTTGTTAATGTTTTTGTAATTAACTACTAAAGTTAGGAAATTAGTGGAATCTTAGAATTTTTCAACAACATTCTTTTAGAATATAACATATTCTGAATTTTTTTCTTAAGTTAGAAAATTAGAAGTTTTATGAACATTTTTTGAGACCTTAAAAATCTTAAAAACATATTAAAAAAATATAAAAAAAATAAGTTACAAAAAAGTTACAAAATTAGACAAAAATTGCAGTTAATAATTTAATTCTTATTTTTTCTAATCTTTTGAGACCTTTAGAATCTTAAAATTATTTTGTTACTATTTTTGTAATTAACTACTAAAGTTAGGAAATTAGTGGAATCTTAGAATTTTTCAACAACATTCTTTGAGAATATAACATATTCTGAATTTTTTTAAGTTAGAAAATTAGAAGTTTTATGAACATTTTTTGAGACCTTAAAAATCTTAAAAACATATAAAAAAATATAAAAAAATTAAAACAATTCATAGTTAGAAAATCTGTGGAATCTGAAAATTACAAAGTTACAAAATTAGACAAAAATTGCAGTTAATAATTTAATTCTTATTTTTTCTAATCTTTTGAGACCTTTAGAATCATAAAAATATAATTTTGTTAATATTTTTGTAATTAACTACTAAAGTTAGGAAATTAGTGGAATCTTAGAATAATTGTTCAACAACATTCTTTGAGAATATAACACATTCTGATTTTTTTTCTTAAGTTAGAAAATTAGAAGACTGCAGATGAGAAGAGTTTAATTCTTATTGTTTTCTGAATTGATTCTCATTCTTATCAGAAGCCAAACAAATGTAAACCAGTGTAGAAACTCACTGCTGACCCGATACAGTCGCATACAGAAACTATAAGAGTTCAGAAGTAACAAAACTCCAGCAAGTGAACTTTCTTAGAAATCTTCACCCTTTGCCTTTTCATAAATCATTGACTGTTGAGGTTTTGACAGGACAAGCTGAAAGACACAGCTGGAATCTGTATTCCGCTCCCAATCTGTGTTGAGCTGAATATTTGATCATGTAGACGTTTGTCCAGGAGGATCCACCGCACGCCGTCAATCAGCTCCTCAAATGGTTATGAAAATGAAAGGCCACGTGGTTCAAATCATCAATCACCAGTGTCTTTCAGAAGGTGACGGCTAAGACGGGACAAAGGCATGTGTGCCGGACATGCAGAAGAACTGCGACTCCAACCGAAGATGAAATAAAAGATGACAGCCAACACAACAGGAAAGACTCATTTCCATTTCAGAGGAAGGGGACTGGTGGAGTTTGATACGACGCTGCTCTCAGACTTTATGAGGAGAACTTGGGCTTTGTTGTGAACATCTCCAGAGCTTCTTTTGGTCTGTCATGACGCCTGTGGCCTGTTTGAACAACTTCAGTGCTCCATGAACAGCCTGTGATTTAACATCAGATATCAAAAGTTGCTTTTGTCAGTTTCTGAAGAGAATCTCGCTTAGTTCATTAAAGTCTTCTAGAGACTATGGACATCTTCATTTGTAGATGATGCTGAGGAAAACTCTAGAGTCATGAGCTTTGATGCGTTTGTGAGTGTTTGCAAACGCAAGTGTGTTATGAAAGCTGGTTTCTGATTAAAAAAAAAATAAGAAAAGAAAAAAGAAAAATGCAATTATTCACAATTTTCACTTTTTTCTACAATTCGCAAAAATTTCTCTCACATCTTTTTTTTTTTTTTTTTTTGCAATAGCTGCAACTTTGACCATTTGGACATTTTTTCCTTGGAATTCTCAAAACAATTTATCAGGTTTTTTTTTGTTTTTTTTTTAAGTAACTTGCAACTTTTTTTCTGACTATTGTGACTTTTTTCTCTCAATTTCTTAGTGCTCTCAAAATTATGTTGTTTTTTATTTAAATAAAAAGACAATTGTGTCTTTCTAACAATTCTAACTTCTTTCTCACAATTGTAATTTATTCTTTTTACAATTTCTCTTTTGAATGTTGTAACTTGTGTTTGCAAAGATTTCTTGAATTTTTAGATTTACATCTAGTTTTTAAAATAAAAATTGCAACTTATTTCACACTTTCATTCGTAGAATTTTTCTTTTTTTTTGACGATTTTTACTCATAATTGACATTTAGTTTTTTTCTCACAATTGCAATTTAATTTCTTACAATTTGATTTCTTTTCTCTCTTGAATGTTATAAGCTTGTGATTGCAAAAGCGTCTTAAAATTCTAAATTTACATCGTTTTTTTATTTTTAAAAATTGCGACTTCTCTCACACTTTTCTTCGTAGAATTTTAAGTTTACATCTTGCTATTCTGTTATGTTTTTATAAAACAAAACTTACAGTATCTCACAATTTTCACCCATAATTCTGACCTTTTATTTCCTCAAAACGGAAACCGTTTACATTTCACAATTTCGACTTTCCTGGAAAGGAGTTTTTAATATATAAAAAGGAGAAAAATTGCAACTTCTCAGTTTTCTTTTTTTATTTATTTATTTATTGCAGTTAACTGCAACTTTTTCATCTCATGACTTTTCTTCTCAGAATTGTAACATCTGAGTTTCACAATTTTGACATTTTCTCATTGGAATTCTCAAAACAATTTCTCTAAATCCTGAGCAATTTAGGTTTTTTCTTAAAGCAACTTTTTTCTCACTATATTTTTCTCTCAACTCTGAGTTTTCACATCTATTTTTTTTTTAAATAAAAAAAGATAATTGCGATCTTTCTCACAACTGCATTTTTCTTGCAATGAGTTTCTTTACAATTTTATTTCTTTACAATTTCTCTTGAATGTTATAAACTTGATTGCAAAGATTTCTTGAAATTCTAAATTGACATCTAGTTTAATAAAAATTACAACTTCTCACTTTTCTTTGTAAAAGTTTAAGTTTACATATTACTAATCTGTTTTTATAAAAATCTCAATTTTTTTTTTTTTTTTTTTTTTGCAGTAACTGCAACTTTTTATCTCACAACTTGTCTCAGAAGTTAACATCTGAGTTTTTCACAATTTTGACATTTTTTCCTTGGAATTCTCAAAACAATTTCTCTAAATTCTAAGCAATTCAGGTTTTTTTTTTTTTAGTAGCTTGCAACTTTCTCACTATTTCTTGAAATTCTAAACCTAGTTTTTTTAATAAAAATTGTGACTTCACACTTTTCTTCATATTTTCGAATCTATTCTATTTTGTTTTTATAAAACAAAACTTACAGTATCTCAATTTTTACTCATAAGTGTACCCTTTTTTCTCAAAATTGAAACAGAGTTTACATTTTACAATTTTGACTAGTCTAAATCTAGAATTTTGAGTTTACATCTTGCTATTCTGTTTTGTTGTCATAAAAATCTCAATTTTTATTTTATTTTTTTTATTTTTTTATTTTTTTATTTTGCAGGAACTGCAACTTTTTCCTCACAATTTTTTTACTCACGACTTTAAGTTTAACATCTGGGTTTATTTCACAATTTAGAAAAATTTTCCTTGGAATTTTCGAAACAACTTCTCTAAATTGCGACTTTCTCACAATTCTAACTTTTTTCCTCACAATTGCAATTTTATGTCATACAATAGAGTTTATTTCTTTTGCATGTTAAAAAATTATGAACAGCAAAGATGACATTTTGCAATTTAGACTTTTCTGAGTTTACATCTCGCAATTCAGGGTTTTCTCACGCTTTTCGTCTTAGAATTTGAGTTTACATCTTGCCATTCTGTTTTGTTTTTATAAAAACAAAACTTACAATATATCACAATTTAGACTGATAACAGAATTCTGATTTACATCTTGCATTTTTTTTATTGTTGTTGTTAAAAGGCAACCATAACCTTTTATCTTACAATTGTGACTTTTCTCACAATTGCCACTTTACATCTTGAGATTTTTATTTTTTTTCCCTCTGAATTATGAGCTAACCCCACAATTCTGAATTCACATTTTTCAATTCAGTATTATTAATAAAAAGGTAATTACGACTATCTTGTGACTTTTTCTTCAGACATGCAAATTATAAAACTGCTAATTTTTCACATTTTAGAATTGTGTTTTTATTTGCATTAAAAAGGCAACTCACTTTGTGTCACAATTTGGAAAAAAGTTAGAATTGTGAGACAATTCTCTCTCTCTAATGTGACTAATGTAAGTCAATCACTGGTAGTTCCTGATGCTTTCACAACATGGATGCATTTGACAAACATCTCAACCAGTTTAAGACAGTAAAACTGACTCATCCAGAGATGAGAGATGGGTGAAACGGTCTTTCACATGTCAGTTTGGTGCAGAAATGACCATGCAGGACGATACAGACTTGTTCTTCACCTGACTGCACTTCTCACTCAAAATAAATTGATCTAGTGGCTAACTTTAGTGAAGAGCTCACTGTGCTTTACTTCAACACTACATCTCCTGCTGTCTGTCTCTCTCTTCACCTGTCAGACCCGTCACAGAATGAAATCCAGCCCAGATCCTCAACACAGCGAGCCATGAAGTATGTGAGATTCAAGTCCAGTCATATTTATTTCTGTATCACTTTATATAATGGGGTTTCATAGAAATAAACAGGAAAATATCAGTGTTAATGTTGCAAAACTCAAAAATTATAAATTCACTTAAGCAATAAAGCAGCTGTTGCAATCTGTCTTTTTAATGGGAAAAAGTAATTGCTAATTTTTCATCTCACAATTATGACTTTTGACAATTGTGAGTTTATATCTCACTATATAGATTTATTTTTCCTTGAGCTTACATCTCGCAATTTTGAAAATTATGCACCTGTCAAGTTTGAGGTTTTAGGCTTTTTGGTGTTTTATTAAGTGTTTTTTTCAGAAAGATGGAAAGACAACTTCCAAAGACACCTTTAAGTGTTTCTTTTATAATAGCACCTTATGTATTTGTCAATAGATTTCAATTACAATTCGTATTTTTAAAGTCTGTTTTCTCACTGAGCCATAAATCTCCACTTCAGTAGCACTTACACACATCAAACTTTACATTTTTATATATGTCTACATCCTCAAGGTTTTTACAGAGGGATTTTTTCATTCATATCTATCTATGTCCAAAAAATTCAACAAGAAAAAAAAAAAAATTTAAACTGACTTCATCCAGTGTTTCGATTTTTGTTCTAGAAATGTATGCAAATTAGTGCAATTTCAATAAATAATGGCTCATTTTCATATTAAAACCTAACATTTAAAAAAAAAACTTGTAATACAAAATTTTTTTACAACTGGGTATAACTATTAGTTTTTTTTTATTTTTTACCTTACTCACCTGCAGTGTCTCGCCTTAATCTAAATAAAACAAATATTAAAATGAATAATATATCTTTCAGGTGAAAAATCTCAGCTTTCAGCTCCAATGCTTGTTAAAGCCAAACATATTTATTATAGAGTGAAGTCAGAAAAAACAGAGACAACTCTATTCAAAGCTAAGAGAAACATATGGCGTCGAATGTAACGCTCTATATAAAAAGTATAGTTTAAATTTCACAATTTCGACTTCCTATAGTAAAGGAGTGTACATCTTTTATTTTCATAAAAAGGAGAACAATTTCAATATCTCACACTTTTCTTCCTTCTTAGAATTTTGAGTTTACATCTTGACAATCTGTTTGTTTGTTTTTTAAATCTCACAATTTTGACTCATAATTCTAACTTTTTCTCAAACTGAAATTGTGAGTTTACATCTTGTAATTATTATTTATTTTTTTTTAATTAAAAAAATTGCGAACTTGTATCTTAAAAGTCACACTTTTCTCATAATTTTTGGACTTTTCAGAATTGAGTTATCAATTTGTGATTCAGAGTTTACATTTCACAATTTTGACATTTTTTCCTTAATTCTCTGAAATTTGTCTTTAAGTTCTGAGCTTACATCTCACAATTCATGTTTTTTTTTTTACATGAAAAGAGACAAATGTAAAAAAAAAAAAAAAAAAAAAAGGAAAAAAAGAAAAAAATTTAATAAATCACCAAATATTGAATTAATCTTTTTGTCAACTTGTTTTCTTTCATTTAAGACCAGTTTTGTGTTTCTACTTGCATCTGATTAATCATAGGCCTCATATTTTTGAGAGTAAATACCGTACCTAATTTTTGAAGTGAAAAACATTAATCAATTTTCACAATATTAAACAATAATAAACATGTGCACTGTTTCTCAAACTAGTGTGCTTTAATGTTTAATCAGGAAGTTTGCTTTTAAATGCTTTTATATTTTACTAAATTGCAAAAAGTCACACTTGCGGTTTTCCCGGGTCAAAAATGACCGGATTCCAAACAATTGCTTATAAATCTCTCATTCTGCTATATTATCACCAAATATTGTATTCAATCTTTTTGTCAACTTGTTTTCTTTCATTTAGGACTGGTTTTGTGTTTCTATTTGCATCTGATTAATCGTAGGCCTCATTTATCTGAGAGTAGGTGCCTTGTTTTTGGAGTGGAAAAATCTTTTATGAATAATTTTCACAATTATTAAACAAAATGCTAAACATGTGCACTGTTTCTATTTGCATCTGATTATTCATAGGCCTCATTCATACCTCATTATGTACCTCATTTTTTAAGTGAAAGAATCTTTTTTGTGGTTCAATTCAATTTAACAACTAGTAACATTTTGGAAAAAAAAAAATTGGAATCAGAAAACTTTGGGGGGGGGTTAATTATTAATAAATCTTTCAGATTAGTTGACGAATCAAATGTATATTTTCTTTTTCACACTGCAGAACATGATCATAAGCTTTCAGCTCCAGTGCTTCTTATTAAAGCCAAACATATTATTATAGAGAGAAGTCAGGAAAACATCATTAGAGACATCCATTCAAAGCTAATACAAACATATGTAACACTCTCTATGAAAACTGTGGATTTGTGAACATGGACAGCTCTATAGTTCATGAAAACATGCGCTGTTGAGTTAAAGAGACAAACACATGTTTTTGACAATAGCGGACATGTCTTTCACGTGTTCCAATGCAACCGCTGTCATAGAAACACGCCAGCTTCCTTCATTCGTTATGACAGATAATTATGTTTCTGAAAGCTGTTGTGGAAGTGAGGCTGATGTGTGGAGTAACTCAGTCAAATAAATGAAATAGACCTGATCATCTGCCATCACACAAAGAGAAGCCATGAAAACACCTCACAACATCAGATATGAATGGAGCCAGAGTCAATACAGATTCCACACAAACAATATCAACAACACAGTCTTAATGTGCTAATAAATAATACTGAATAGTGCATTATATTCACATCTGTAAACAAGCAGATACTCCAATTAAAGAGTCTACTTTTGAAGTCAAGTCAGATTTTCACAATACACACTGTTTCAAAACAGCTTTACAGAAAATCATGCATTTCGTTTAGAATATCTTAATATTAGGGATGCACCAAATGTTCAGCAACCAAAATTACATAGCATTTTTTTTTAAAGAAACCAAACAATGAGACAGAGAAAAGCAATAAAAAAAGAGTGTTTCTCTTCAGAAAGAGTGTTTTCAACAAGCTGAAAACACTCTTTCTGAAGAGAAACACTCTTTTTTATTGCTTTTCTCTGTCTCATTGTTTGGTTTCTTTAAAAAAAATGCTAATAAAATATAATATATATAT
>NC_133362.1:2979492-3046628 GCF_049309525.1 Garra rufa | reverse complement strand
ATATAACTCTTAAAAATATTCTTTTTAAAAATGTTTTTAATACAATCACCACTGTATAATAAATAAATAAATAAACAAATAAATACACACACAAAACCATATCGAGTTTAGGAGTAAAATTTTTAATGGCTTTTAAAGAGGTTTCTTATGCTCGTCAAGGCTGGATTTATTTGATTAAAAATACAGAAAAAAAAAACAGTAATATTGCAAAATGTTATTACAATACAAAATAATGGTTTTTATTTTCAAATAATTTTAAATGTAATTTATTCCTGTGACGGAAAGCTGAATTTTCATCAGCTGTTACTCCAGTCTTCAGTGTCACATGATTCTTCAGAAATCATTATAATATACTGATTTCTTGTTGGAAACAGTTGCCAAATATTTTTTCTTTTTTTCAGGATTCTCTGATGAATAACAAGTTAAAAAGAACAGCATTTATTCGAAATATAAACCTTTTCCAAAAAAATTATAAATCTATGCTATCACTTTTTTATTAATTTAACACATCCTTACTGAATAAAAGTATTAATTTCTTTAAAAAAAAAGAAAGAATACAAATTTACTGATGCCAAACTTTCGAACAGTAGTGCATATTGTTAGAAAATCTTTCTATTTTAAATAAATGCTGTTCTTTTTAACATGTTATTGATCAAAGAATCCTTAAAAAAAAATCACAGGTTTCAAAAAAAAATTAAGCAACACAACTGTTTTCAATATTAATAATAAATCAGCATATTAGAATGATTTCTGAAGGATGATGTGACACTGAAGACTGGAGGAAATGTTGCTAAAAATTCAGTTTTGTATCACAGGAATACATTACACTTTCAAATATATTTACATGGAAAATTGTTCTTTTAAATTGAAATAACATTTCACAATATTACAGTTTTTCTGTATTTTTGATCAAGTAAATGCAGCCTTGATGAGCAGAAGAAATGTTTTTTAAAAACATGCTCGTACTGATCCCAAACTTAATATACAGCAGCAGTGTATATTACATTATTATTTTATCATATTATTTATTTATTTTTTAACAGCGGTGTTTGTATTTGTTTGTAACCAATAACAACGAAATGTTTTTAGAACACAAGTGTGTACATTTTCCCCTGTTGCCCCGAGATGAAACGAGCCGCCCAATTAGAAACACCATTCAGAAAATGCAACATTCTATTCTTTAAACACAGTGTGCTACTTTGTTTCTTTTTTTAACAAGGCGAAAATAACAATGCCGCACTTACCATCAATGGAACTCACCGTGCTTTCCTCCTTTCTCAAAAAGAGAACATCGCTTTCACCTGCGGCAACACTTAAGGCTAGTAATCCAATTCCGCGGTAGAACCGTGGCGTCCAGGGCCTATGCGCCAAATTTTACGTGATTCTTCTTCTCAGTAGTTAAGGGCGATTGAACGAGCAGCTGAATAGAGGGTTGCGCCATCTAGTGTGCAGGTGTAAAATGCATTCTCAGTCAGCGCCACCTATCGCGCATGCGTGAATTAGCCGCAGGCGATTAATCGTTTTGCGTTCATCGGCGATTCGCTTCCGTTGCGCTCAGTGTGAATGGGTCTTAAGGCGAAACACTGCAGGTGAACAGGGTAAAAAAACTAATAGTTATCACCTTACTTACTCAGATGATTGATTACATTGATAATTGCAAACTTTTTGCATTACAGGTTTTGTAAAAAGTTAGGTTTAAATATGCAAATAATCCATTATTTATAAATATAAATATAAATATGTGCTAATTTGCATTCATTTCTAGTACAAAAATCTAAACACTGGATGAAGTCAGTTTCAAAATTCTATTTTAGTTTTTTGACATATTAGAGTCTCTCATTTTGTCTATAATTCAGAAAATACTTAGAACAGACAGGAAACACTATATTTTTTACCATTTTGGGGGGCATAAAATGTTGTATAAAATCAAGCTAATTATATCTGAACAAATCCCTCTGTAAAAACCTTCAGGATATAGACAGGAATACAAATGTAAAGTGTGGTGTGTGTAAGTGCTACTGAAGTGGAGATTTATGGCTCAGTGTTGGAGAAACAACTCTTGGCCTTTAAAAATATGTATTGTAATTGAAATCTATTGACACAAATATAGTGCTTTAAAAGAAACACTTAACTGTTTTTTTATGTTTTCTTTCCACTAGTCTGAAAAAACACTTTTAAAAACCAAAAAGCCCAAAATCTCAAACTTGACAGGTGCCTGCATTGTCTCCCCCTTAAGAAAGAAACATGATTTCCACTTTTAATAAATTAAATTAGAAAATAGAAATGATTTATAGTAGGAATAATCTACTTTAAGTCAAATCACAATTGCACCGTGAAGCACCTTTATTTTTAAGAGTGCATGTTAATGTTTTAAAGTTAATAAATTAGCCTATGAAACAAATTCAGTTTGATAGTAGTGTCAATTCAGTTCATGCAAAGTTCTCATTTTAACTGCAGTCAAATCGATAATATTCGATAAAAAATCGATAACTAAATTGACTTTTAAACCCCAACAAACCAAAACACAAAATATTTCTCTCATTTTAAATAGTTTATCTCATGCACTTACTAATTTGATTCAGTTTAGAAGTTATGTTTTTTGAGGACAACATTCCAGGATTTTTCTCCATATAGTGGACTTCTCTGGTGCTCAACGGATTGAAAGTTAAAATGCAGTTTCAATGCAACTTCAAAGGGTAGAGGAAAAAGGGTCTTATCCAGCAAACGGTTGGTTATTTTCTTAAATAAATATTTATATATTTATACACTTAGATATTTAAAAATGCTTGTCTTGTCTAGCTCTGCGTGAACTCTTTGTGTTCCTGTTTAAGACCGTTAGGGTATGTTGAAAAACTCCCATCTCATGTTCTCCGCCTCCAACTTCAAAATTGTCCTACATCACTGTTTTACCTTTTTTTTTTTTTTGTAAAGGGCATTTAATCTTTTATAATCCATTCAAACTCATTCAAACTAACATGCTAATTATGCTCGAAACATGCCAATAATGCTAACAATATGCTAGTACCTTGCTAATCATGCTAACAACATGCTAGTACCTTGCTAATCATGCTAGCAACATGCTAGTACCTTGCTAATCATGCTTGAAACATGCTAGTAACATGCTAATTATGCTCGAAACATGCCAATAATGCTAACAATATGCTAGTACCTTGCTAATCATGCTAACAACATGCTAGTACCTTGCTAATCATGCTAGCAACATGCTAACAACTTGTTAATCATGCTAGTAACATGCTAGCAACTTGCTAATAATGCTAGAAACAGGCTAGCCACTTGCTAATCATGTAGACACATGCTAGCAACTTGCTAATCATGCTAGAAACAGGCTAGCCACTTGCTAATCATGTAGACACATGCTAGCAACTTGCTAATCATGTTAGAAACATAATAGCAACTTGCTAACCATGCTAGAATCATGCTAGTAACATGCTAATTATGCTCGAAACATGCCAATAATGCTAACAATATGCTAGTACCTTGCTAATCATGGTAACAACATGCTAGTACCTTGCTAATCATGCTAGAAACATGCTAGTACCTTGCTAATCATGCTAGAAACATGCTAGTACCTTGATATTCATGCTAGCAACATGCTAGTACCTTGCTAATCATGCTAGCAACATGCTAGCAGCTTGCTACTCATGCTAACAATTTGCTAATCATACTATAAACATACTAACAACATGCTAATCACGTTAAAAATGCTAGCAACTTATTAATCATGCTAGAAACATGCTAACAACTCGTTAATCATGCTAGTAACATGCTAGCAACTTGGTAATCATGCTAGTAACATGCTAGCAATTTGCTAATCATGCTAGAAACAGACTAGCCACTTGCTAATCATGTAGACACATGCTAACAAATTGCTAATCATGCTAGAAACAGGCTAGCCACTTGCTAATCATGTAGACACATGCTAGCAACTTGCTAATCATGTTAGAAACATAATAGCAACTTGCTAATCATGCTAGAAACATGCTAACAACTTCCTAATAATGCTAGAACATGCTAACAACTTGCTAATCATGTTAGAAACATAATAGCAATTTGCTAATCATGTTAGAAACATGTTGACACTTGCTAATCATGCTAGAAACAAGCTAACCACTTGCTAATCATGTTAGAAACATGTTGACACTTGCTAATCATGCTAGAAACAGGCTAACCACTTGCTAATCATGTAGACACATGCTAGCAACTTGTTAATCATGCTAATAACATGCTAGCAATATGCTAATCATGATAACAACTTCTAATCTGCTAATCGTGCTAAAAACATGTTAGCAACTTCTTAACCATGCTAACATGTTAGGATCATGCTAGCCTCTAACTAATCATGCTAGAATCATGCTAACAACATGCTAGCAAAATGCTAATCATGCTAGCTAGGAATATGTTAGCAAAATGCTAATCAGGCTAGAAGCAGTTAATCATGATAGAAACATGTTAGCAACATGCTAATCATGCTAGAAACTTGCTAGCAACTGGGTAATCATGTTAGGATCAAGCTAGCCTCTTACTAATCATCCTAGAATCATGCTAACAACATGCTAGCAAAATGCTAATCATGTTAGCTAGGAATATGTTAGCAAAATGCTAATCATGCTAGAAGCAGTTAATCATGATAGAAACATGTTAGCAACATGCTAATCATGCTAGAAACATGCTAGCAACTGGGTAATCATGTTAGGATCATGCTAGCCTCTTACTAATCATGCTAGAATCATGCTAACAACAGGCTAGCCACATGCATTCTAAAAAAATGCTAACAACATGCTAATCATTCTAGAAGCATGCTAACAACATGTTAATCATGCCGGAAACATGCTAGTCATGCTAGAAAAATGCTATCTATATCTGTTTAGCTATCTATCTATCAAACATTAAGCTTTTAAAACTACTCTAAACCTGAAACTATTTCAGACTGAAATCCCTCAAACTTAAACTTTAAACTTCCTAAACTTCCTAAAAAACTATTTTAACTGTGAAAAAAAAGGGGTCATCCAATGCCCATGTTCCACAAGTTCATATGATTCTTTAGGGTCTCAATGAAAAGTCTCTAATATACTTTGGTTAAAATTTCTCAATATTAGTGTAAAAAAACACCCTTTTACCTTGTCAAAATCAGCTCTGCAAAATATCAACTCAGTTTATTGCATTGTCCTTTAAATGCTAATGTGCTCTGCTCGCCCGGCCCCCCTCTGCCCTGGGATGATGAGCCGTAATGTTTACTTTAGCCGCATTTAGCTGCGAAACTTGCCAATTATTAAGAAAGCACATTATTAAGAAAGGTCATTTGCAAAGATGCATTAAAAAACCCTTCTACTCACTTCTGCTGTGGGTGAAGCTGCATCAGGAACGATTTGCACGAACATAATCGCATATGTAGATCGGGATCGGCGCTTTCATTTTAAAAATGCAAGTAACATTATCCTCTGCGTCTTCAGCGGCTCAGATGTCGGGAGTAAATGACGACTGCTATGTTCATTGTTACATCCAACAATAGAACACCTCAATCACGCAATCTGAGATATTCTTGTCTTCCTCTGCACCTGAGTCACACAATGGCGATCAGAGTCGGACTGTTTCAGCTCGGTGAGGGTGGGGCTAAGGTAAGGCGCTCATGTCAATCAACTATCGTGGGTGGGGCCTCTGTCTGTGTGTCATCACACCCACAAGAATCTGAGAATGAGCTGGTTTTAAAAAGGGGATATTACTTTTAAAGATTAAAAAAATACCACTGGCTGGATTTGTATCATTGTGGGGCGGTTGTGTACACAAACTACCAACACACATTAATGTTCAAACAACATGGAAAAGTGAGTTTTGCATCCAATGACCCCTTTAAAGCTTTCTCAAGCCAACTTCAAAGTTCACTGGTTCAGTACTTCTGCAGCGATGTAGGGTGATTTTGAAGTTTAGATTAAAAAGTATATAAATTGTACATTTTATTTTAGAAAATAACCAATCGTTTCGCTAGATAAGACCCTTATTACTCGGCTGGAATTGTTTAGAGCCCTTTGAAGCTGCATTTTTAACCTTCAATCCGTTGAGGCCCATTGAAGTCCACTGTTGACTATATGGAGAAAAATCCTGGATGTTTTCCTCAAAATACTTAAATTATTTCTGACTGAAGAAAGAAAGACATGAACACCCTGGATGACATGGGGGTGAGTAAATTATCAGGGAGTTTTTATTCTGGAGGTGTAGTAATCCTTTAATAGTATTTCCAAACTAGTCTAATAGAAAAACAACAGGAAAGTCTAGTAGGTAGTGTCCCAAACGTATGCAACCAGAGCTGGCCTTCACATTGAGGCTCATGTTTGCACCATCCATCACACTGACCTGTGAACGCCTGGAGAATCTGACTCAGGAGCAGCACCAGGGTCGACCCGCCGCAGCGAAACACAGAATCTATTACATCCATTATGATGCTGACACCGGCAAGCAGAGTTCATGCAGTCTCTCTGGAGTTTACTTTGGGCAGAAAGTTAACTACTGCAAACCCAACACTCAAACTAAACTTCTGCTGCACCTCGTCCACTCACAGCGTCCTTGTGTTGACAGAGATTAAACTCCTCAAGAAGAACCTTATAAACACACACACAGATCTAAATGGGGACTCACTGTACTGTACATACCGACGACTGTTTTGCGAATAATGATGCTTAAGAAAGTTGTATAATATATAAAAGTTGATTTATGACTTTTATTAAAAATGTCAAGAGGTGTTACTATCGAGAAAAAGCAATAAAATTGTTTCATTTTTCCCTTGAGAAATTAACTTTCATTCTGCAACTACCTTGCTGGTGGATATCAAGTTAATATTCCTGCAGCAACAAATCATGAACTTCATTTCAATCTCTAAACTCCTAAAGGAAAAGTTCACGCAAAAATGAAAGTGTGCTGAAAATGATACTGTGGTTAGCCGAGATATAGATGAGTTTGTTTCTTCAACAGATGTGTCATTCCATCACTTGCTCACTAATGGATGTGAATGGGTGCCGTCAGAATGAGAGTCCAAACAGCTGATAAAAACATCACAATAATCCACAATATCCCACTCCAAGCCATCAGTTAACATCTTGAGAAGACAAAAGTTGAAACAAACCCATCATTAAGATATTTTTTAACTAAAATATCTATAATAATGCTTCCTATGGAATCTATAGTATATGATCAAATTAATAACTATTTTTATACAAACGATTTATTAACAGATTTTCAGCATGCATACAGAAAAAGTCACTCCACTGCCACTGCACTGACTCATATGTCTGATGATTGGCTTAGAGAGACTGAAAAGAAAAATATTATTGGTGCTGTATTTTTAGATTTTTCTGCTGCCTTTGACAT
Organism: Garra rufa; assembly: GCF_049309525.1. NCBI lineage: Eukaryota > Metazoa > Chordata > Actinopteri > Cypriniformes > Cyprinidae > Garra > Garra rufa. Next base: position 3,039,248 of record NC_133362.1, on the reverse strand, counting down.
CATAGATCACGAACTGTTATTAGCAAAATTATCTTGTTATGGTTTTGAGCAGTCAGCAATCACATGGATGTACAGTTATCTGTCAAACAGAACACAGACAGTGTTTTTTAATGGCAGCTTCTCAGGTATCAGAAATATCACATGTGGAGCACCCCAAGCAAGGCAGTTGTCTGGGTCCATTATTATTTAATATTTTTACTAATGATTTACCGTACATTTTACATAAGGCTAACATTGTCATGTGTGCTGATGATTCAACTATATATACATCAGCAAGTACACAAATGGAACTAGAAACTGTTTTAAATATAGAATTACAATATGTAGTAGATTGGATCAAATTAAATAAACTGGCACTAAACACAGTAAAAACTAACTGCATGATTTTAGGTTCAAATTATAACATTAATCAAAATCCTGTAATTAATATTCAAATTAATAACGTAAATATTAAACAGGTGCATGAGACCAAACTGCTGGGTGTAACAGTTGACTCTAGATTATCATGGAAAACACATGTTAATAATATTATTGCAAAAATGGGAAGAGGTATATCTATTATGAAAAGACATGCACATTTTTTAACTTCAAATATTATGAATTATGTGATGAAAGCACTACTATTGACATACCTCGACTATTGCCCAGCAGTTTGGTCAAATGCCACTGGTGAATATATGAATAAATTAGAACTTATACAGAATAGAGCTGCTCGTGTAGCACTTAGGTGCAGCTATAGGAGAAATATTATATTAATGCACAAAGATCTTAACTGGTTGTTGGTCAAAGACAGACTGTTGTATTCACTGTTAATTCTCATAAGAAACATTTCCATCTCAAAATTGCTTTCTGTTTTGTTTAAGCATCTTTCTTTTAGTGTAGACAGTCATCAGTACAGTACCAGACATGCAACTAAAGGCAACTTCACCTTACCCATAGCAAGAACAAATGCCATAAAAAACACTGTTATGTTCAGAGGTATGAAGGAATGGAATAAATTGCCAAAGCATATCATACTTACTAACAATGTAAATAAATTTAAATTATATGTAAAACAGCATCTATCAAAATAATACATCTGACTGTTTATATTTATTTATATATGTGTGTATATGCACATGTGTAGGTATATTTATGGGTGTATGTGTATGAATATGTTTTTATGTGTATATTTCATGCCTGTATGAGGGTACATATGTACGTTGATTTGTGAATATACATGTGTATATGTGCATGTGTATTTACCTTTTCCAATTACTTGTTGTATTTTTAATGACTTTTTCAGGACCCCAGGAAGAATAGCTGCAGCACGGCTGTAGCTAATGGGGATCCTTTAAATAAAAAAAATAAATAAATAAAAAATAATGTCCCTTTGTTGTTCAATATGTGTAAATTGTCTATTAATGGGGATGCTGTGTCTGAAACACTGATATCAGCAAGAGTTCTGGAGGTGAAGGAATGAATGTAGATATTCCCAAGGGTTCCCAGTAAGGTCATCTTCTCCCGCTTTGGCTTTGTTCACTCCATCTCATGTGTCCTTGTCCGCTCCTTTCACTGCACCATGGGTTGGAGCAAAACATGGATTTGCAGTTCGACCACATGAAAAAAGAAATTAAAGGAATAGTTTAGCCATAAATGTACATCAGCTAAAAATGTGCTCAGTGTTTTGTAGCGTGGGGTGAAAATGGCAATTTTCACCTGAGATTCAGAGTCAAATTACAGGGGGGTAAAAATGACTTCAGAAAGATGGCAGCATCGTATTGTTATTTTTACACAGGGATTGGTAGCTCTATTAGTAAAATCTGTTGACTTTGCAATCTTTGTGGCATTATGTGCCAATGGTGGCCATTCAAAAATGGGGAAACAGCACTTTTCAAGTTTTTTCTCCAAAGTTTGATTGCCTGTTACTCAAGAAGTATTAAAAATATCTTAATGCCCTTTTAGACATTTTTTAGATAATGCAGGTAATATGCTTATCGGGCGACTGTTGGGACCAGAAAAAGGCAGTTTTTTATCTTTGGGCAGAGGAACTATTTGAGCCTGCTTCCATGCATGTGGGCAGGTACAGCAGATAAAACTAAGGTTAATGATGTGGGTTAGAACAGGGGCAATAGAGTCAGCAGCTAGTTTAAGAAGCCTGCTGTCAAGACCGGTGGTTTGTTTTTACAGGATTTTAAAAGATTCTTTACTTGATCTGTATTTACACTTTCTAATTTAAACCTTGAGTTCTTATTTTTCATCAGTCCGTTTCTTATTAATAGGTGAGATATGTCATTACTTAGATTAGGCATATTTTCTCTTAGTTTGTCTACTTTTCTTATAAAATAATCATTAAGATCATTTGCGATATCTATTGGCTTAGTTATAAATTTATCCCCTGTTTCCAGAAAAGATGGAATTATTTTATTTTTCCAGTCAATTGATTTAATTGATTCCTACTATCATTACCTATGTTTTTAACATGATTATCAAAACAGATTTTCTTCTTCTTTTTATTAAGTTTAGTAACAGAATTTCTCATTTTACGACATAGGTCCCAATCACACTTATTTCCTGTTGTAACTGCTGTTCTTTTCATTTGACCTCTTATTTTCATAGAATTTTTCAGTTCATCATCCAACCAAGGTGTGACGTTGTTCCTGACGGTAAACTTCTTTAAAGGCGCATGTTTCTCAATCAATGACAAGAATAAATTGTTACATTTAAATAATATTTCATACGTCATAATATTTCGAATGTGTATTTTATACTCATTTAACAGTTCAGCAACATCATTGATTTTATTCCTGAGACTGTTTATATTAATATGTGCTAGTCTTAAGCCTTTTCTTGGTAATGAATACATGAGTTTTATGTGCTGTCATACCTTCAGAGTTGCGAAGAGATTACTTAGGGGTGCTAGTGCGGGAATGGATGATGAGTTTGTCGTGTCTGAGGTAGGCAATGTCTCCTTTATCACGTGCTTCTTTCAACTTTGGCATCAATTCCTTTCTTTTTAACCGCACAGCATCAGTGTAATTGTCGTTAATGAAAATTTTTGTGCCCTTGAGGTTCTTTGCTCTTTGCATAACAGCAGCTTTGTCCTTAAAGTTCAGAAATTTAACAACAATAGATCTGGGTCTGTTTCTAGCAGCTTCAGGTTTTCCTATTCGGTGTGCACGCTCCATCTCCATGTCTCTTTGGCTACGTTTACATTAATCCGGATACATTTGAAAACGGAGTTTTCATTTTAAAACGCTCTCCGTCCACACTAGCGTTTCCAAGCGTTTTCCAAAAGTTTCTCATCCACACTGAAACGTAGAAAAACATCAAATTCACCTTACTGCGCATGCGTAAAGCCTCCAAAATTATACAGACATAATAAGTTTTCACGCAATTCTTCTGGCGGGATAATTTACGGAAATATCTCATCCTCCACTGACGCGTCTATATCGCGCTCATTCATATTTTATCTGAAAAAGCAGCTGTCGTCATGTTTTTTCAGGACAGCAAAAGTAAATTTTCTGTCATCATTTTAGGACTGTAATTTGAAGAGTGTAAAAGGTAAATCTCTTTAGCAGCTGTGTGACAGTGAAAAGCACAGGCACAATTACTGGTGTAAACATATATCTATTGGTACAATATGCGTCACATGACTAAATATGCGTCATTGTTTTCAAAAGCCTCCGTTTTCACAGTCCACACTACAACGCGAAAACGGCGTTTTCAAATTTATCCACTTTGGCCGGAGTTTTTAGAAATAATCGTTTTCTGTGATAAAAACGGGGTTTTCGTGTAAATGAGAGGCCAAACCGCAGGGAAATATCTGCGTTTTCCCTTCGTGTAAACTCCATCTCCATGTCTCTTTGTAGTTGTAGTTTTTGCCTAAAAATGTCCTTCACCTTTTCTTCAGAGTCTGCCCAGGATTCCCCAGTGGATTCAGGAACTCCATCAATCACAATATTATTTCTCCTTGATTGACCTTCAAGATATTCTTGTTTGTCACACATAACTTGCAGACTCTCACAGATTTTCACCATATCAGTTTCTGTGATTTTTTCATGCTCAGACTGTTTAGCTTGAGTGACTTTAAGTTCATCTACGTCCTTCTGTGTATATTGTAAACTTGCTTTTAGCTCTTGTAATTCTTTGGAAACATTATCCATTCTGGTGTTCACCGAGTCCGTAATAATTTTAACAAAGTCCTTGAACATTTCCTGTTGTTGCTGTAACAGAGCCATGAACATATCTCTTTGCTGTTGTAACAGTTCATTTACCTGAATGATGGTTGCATATTCCTCCTCTGTGTTCCTCAACTTTGGAGGAGCCATGTTCTGCTAACCCTGGAAAGCTGGAAAGCCTGGAGCCGGCCTGGTGGTGGTGGCTGGAAAAAGCCTGGAGCTGGCTAGGTAGAGGAAGATGGCTCCACTACCACCTGCAGGCCCAATCTCAATCCACCAAATATCACCCTTCAGATTCACAATCCACTGCTTCAAACCATCCAAATGACTACACATCAATCACAAAATCTGTTCAGAAAGTCCCTTTTTGGAGGATGATAAGCAGGTCTCTGGTGATTGTTGTATGGTGTCTTTCAGAGTCTAGATCAGGTAAGCAGGTCCCAGGTGTTGAACAGGTTAGAACGGCATTAACACACACCAATGACATTATTGGAAATCAAAAATCCCACCATGGAGAAAGAGCAAGCATAACCAAAATGCAAAACATCTTAGATTTTGTTAAAACTGCCATACATTATGGCTGCATCCAAGGCCGTAACCAGGGTTTGAAAATTAGTGAGGTCCGAAGTAAGGTGTTAAGAACTGTGCTATAATAACACCCACAAATGCACTACATATAGCCTAAACTTCAAAATAGACAGACACGTAGATGATTGTGAAAGATTTTTTATTCAGTATGCTATTGTTTTTGATAGTGTTATACATTTCTTTCAGATATTAACGATAATCACTGCGTTTGTCTTACCGATTGTGGTATCTTCCAGTCAGCAATTATGTTGCCAGATATTGCTACGAAAAACAAGCAATTACAAAAAGAAAGAAAAAGATATCCGAAATAAGTTCAAAGCTTGTGTTTTGTAAATAAGATTAATATATCACTAACACTAACGTTCAACTTTCCACTTTATAAACGTCCCAAAGTGTCACACTAAATTGGAAAAACTAGTCAAAAAACACGTATAATAGGTGGATCTGGCAACAAACAGGCTGCACCCGCGCTCTCAAGCCCCGTTCACTGCGCTAGCTTCTCGCAGCAACATGAATTGCAAACACTCATGTGATATGAGGTGGTTTAAACGGCTAAATAATCATTCAGAGAGCTTGACATTTTATTTATGAATATTAAAAAATGACCGGTGACCTCATAGCTGGCTATGGCCGTGGCTGCATCCGAAATTGCATACATACTTAGACTTACTTTGTCTTTGGCCACTAATATTGGGTCATTAAAATTTTTGATTTTGCTAATACTTTTTTTTTTTTTTGAAGAAAGATAGACATGTAAATTAATGAAAGCCAAAATATTGAATGTCATGGATGAATATTTACTGAGTAATCCACTATTTTGTAGAGGGAGGTCAAAATGGCAATTTTCATTTGAGATTCAGAGCCAAATTTCAGGGGGGTAAAAATAACTTCAGAAAGATGGCAGCATCATAATGTTATTTTTACACAGAGATTGTTAGCTTTATTAGTAAAATCTGTTGACTTTAGCAATCTTTGTGGCATTATGTGCCAATGGTGACCATTCAAAAATGGGGAAACAGCCCTTTTCAAGTATTTTTCTCCAAAGTTTGATTGCCTGTTACTTCAGAAGTATTAAAAATATCTTAATGCCCTTTTAGACATTGCGTCTTAACAGACTTTCGTTTTGGCATCTTTATTTTTAAGGCCCTATATGGTTCAGTTCTAGAGATATTGGGATTTCAATATGGCTCCAGGAGTAAATAGTCAAAAACCAAATGTGGTTGTTTCCTTTTGGCATCTTTGTAATTGTTTTGATAGAGGGAAACTGTCACGGTGTGTGGGGATGAGGAGCCAGAGGGAAACAAGAGGAGCCAGGAGTACGAAACAAACACATATTTTAATCAAAACAAACAGGATTACAGGAATACGGAAACCACAACGTCAGAAAACAAATGGCTTATAAAGGAAGTGGCTAATTACAAAGACAGGTGTACACAATCAAGAAAACAAGGGGGAAGTCCAAATAAGGGCAAAAGGGGGGAGACACAGGAATAAACCAAAACAATGGAACCACAGGGGGGGAAAACACTAGGAAAACACAACAAAACAGTGTATAATCCTGACAGAAACAAGATATAATTCTAATTTCAACATGATTTCTTCTTCAGACATTGTTCTTTAAATAAAATAAGTGTCAGCTGTATACAAAGTGACCACCATTTAGTTTTCAATCACTTAAAATGGGTAATATTCAACAATCTGAAAATGGAGCCTTATTGAGATCTCCATATCTCTGGGAGTGAATGTTGTATGGCCTTAAAAATTAAGATTCCAAAAGAAAAGTTTATGAAGAACTTGAATCTAAAATCATATTGTGATATCTTAATGACTTATTGAGTTATAGACATACAAGGTTTGGAAAAAGTGTATTTATGGCACTCAGACAGGTATGTTCAATCCAGTTATCTTGATAGAATGAAACAAAATAGATCTCTAGTTTCAACATTATTTGTTCTTCAGACACTCCTCTTTAAAACAAAAGAAGTCTTATATTTTTTCAAACTGAGCCACATTTGGGTTTTGAGCAGTGAATGTGTGAACATTTTAACGATTTACTCCTGGAGCCATATTAAAATGTTAATATCTCTGGAACTGAATCTCACTGTGCATTAAAAATAAAGACACCAAAAGGAAAGTTTGGTAAGACCCAATATCTAAAAGGGCATTAAAATATTTTTAATACTTCTTGAGTTACAAGCATGCAAACTTAGGAGAAAAAAATTAAAAAGTGCTGTTTCCCCAATTTTGAGTAGTCATCATTAGCACATTATGCAACAAAGACTGCTAAAGCCAACAGATTTTACTAGTAGAGCTACTGTGTAAAAGTAAATTTATGATGCTGCCATCTTTCCAAAGTCATTTTTACCCCCCTGTAACTTGACTCTGAATCTCAGGTGACAATTGCCATTTTGAATAAGTGGATTACTCAATAAATATTCATCATTTTTCCATCTCGTCCATCTTTCTTCAGAATAAATATTAGCAAAATCAAAAACCTAAGCCGAGGACCTCTGGTTGAGTTGACACAGAACTACTTTTGTCAAAAATAGCAGATAATTTAGAGGATTCACTCCCGTATTTAAATGCAGTTTGCTCTTGAAACTTCACAGTGTATTTGTGGCCTAAAACAGAAGCTTTTGCTGTTTGTGAGCAACATGAACAAAACAGCAGGTAAGAGCTCTATCCGCATGCAACGTGCAGAGCACAAAATGATCCTCTACAGCTGTTGGGCTTTGAAGACAAGAAAGTGAACATAATGTGTTTATAATACACAGGCCTGCAGCTTTATTAGGCAGCAGTACATGTGCATGCGAAATACGGCACATAATGAGGTTCATCATGAGGTGCATTAAGCCTCATCTTTCATTTGCTGTGGTGCTTCAGATGTATGAATGAGTGCATTCAAACACTTCACCATGAGCTATAATTGGTGTGAAAAATGTATTTTCACTCTGTCTGTTTTTTGTCAAAAAGTCATACAGCGGTGCTATTTTAACTCTTGCTTTTCTCATCAACTTTGGCAGAAAAGGTGCCTTTATTGGTGTATTTTACAGAATTTTTCCAAACCTGCATGACTTTTGATTTGTATTCTCCAATTTATGAACTGTTTTGTTAAAAAATATTTTTACAGAAGTGTCTCAACTTTTTTAAACAGAGAAGTTTTGCAAAGATATTAAAGCTCCAAATTGAGTTCAAAATTCTTGGATCAGCACAAAGGAGAATCAGGAGGCCTGAGGGAAGGTCAGCCTTTCATCTCAACGCTTTACTGTACTTTAGTGCATATAACATGTGCATTTAGATGCTTTGAAGTTTGTTAAGAACCAAAATCTAAAAGGATATTAAGATATCTTTAATGCTTTTTGAGTTACAAGCATGCCAACACTGGAGAAAATCATGCTTTTTTACTCATGGAGCCACACTGAAATATCAATATCTCTGGAACTGAACCATATAGGGCTTTAAAAAATAAGATATCAAAAGAAAAGTTTGTTAAGAATCAAAATGTAAAAGGATATCAAGATATCTTTAATGCTTCTCGAGTTGCAGGCATGCAAACATTAGAGAAGAAGAAAAAAAATGCATTTTATTTTTTATTTATGGAGCTACACTGAGATCCCAATATCTCTGTAATTGAACCCTATAGGGTCTTAAAAATTAAAATACAAAAAGACTAGTTTGTTAAGGACCAAAATCTAAAAGGATATGAAGATATCTTTAATACTTCTTGAGTTACAGGCATGAAAACATTTAAGAAAAACCTGCTTTTTTACTCATGGAGCCACACTGAAATATCAGTATCTCTGGAATTGAACCCTATAGGGCTTTAAAAAATGAGATATCCGAAGAAAGGTTTGTTAAGAATCAAAATGTAAAAGGATATTGAGATATCTTTAATACTTCTCGAGTTGCAGGCATGCAAACATTGGAGAAGAAGAAAAAAACGAAAAATGCTTTTTATTCATGGAGCCACATTGAGATCCCAATATCTCTGTAATTGAACCCTATAGGGTCTTAAAAATGAAAATACAAAAAAGACTAGTTTGTTAAGGACCAAAATCTAAAAGGATATGAAGATATCTTTAATACTTTTTGAGTAATACAGTCATGCAAACGTTTGAGAAAAACATACTTTTTTACTCATGGAGCCACACTGAAATATCAATATCTCTGGAACTGAACCATATAGGGCTTTACAAAATAAGATATCAAAAGATAAGTTTGTTAAGAATCAAAATGTAAATGGATATTAAAATATCTTTAATACTTCTCGAGTTAGGCCCTCTTTTGTTTTTCTCATCAACTTTGGCAGAAAAGGTGCTTTTAATGATGTATTTTACAGAAATTTTCCAAACCTGTATGACTTTTGATTTGTATTCTCCAATATATGAACTGTTTTGTTAAAAAATATTTTTACAGAAGTGTCTCAACTTTAAACAGAGAAGTTTTGCAAAGATATTAAAGCTCCAAATTGAGTTTAAAATGCTTGGATCAGCACAAAGGAGAATCAGGAGGCCTGAGGGAAGGTCAGCCTTTCATCTCAACGCTTTACTGTACTTTAGTGCATACAATGTGTGCATTTAGATGCTTTGAAGTTTGTTAAGAACCAAAATCTAAAAGGATATTAAGATATCTTTAATGCTTTTTGAGTTACAAGCATGCCAACACTGGAGAAAATCATGCTTTTTTACTCATGGAGCCACACTGAAATATCAATATCTCTGGAACTGAACCATATAGGGCTTTAAAAAATAAGATATCAAAAGAAAAGTTTGTTAAGAATCAAAATGTAAAAGGATATCAAGATATCTTTAATACTTCTCGAGTTGCAGGCATGCAAACATTAGAGAAGAAAAAAAAAATGCATTTTATTTTTATTTATGGAGCTACACTGAGATCCCAATATCTCTGTAATTGAACCTTATAGGGTCTTAAAAATGAAAATACCAAAAGGCTAGTTTGTTAAGGACCAAAATCTAAAAGGATATGAAGATATCTTTAATACTTTTTGAGTTACAGGCATGCAAACGTTTGAGAAAAACATGCTTTTTTACTCATGGAGCCACACTGAAATATCAATATCTCTTGAACTGAACCATACTGTATAGGGCTTTAAAAAATAAGATATCAAAAGATAAGTTTGTTAAGAATCAAAATGTAAATGGATATTAAAATATCTTTAATACTTCTCGAGTTAGGCCCTCTTTTGTTTTTCTCATCAACTTTGGCAGAAAAGGTGCTTTTAATGGTGTATTTTACAGAAATTTTCCAAACCTGTATGACTTTTGATTTGTATTCTCCAATTTATGAACTTGTTGTTGTTGTTGTTGTTGTTGTTGTTGTTTGACAGAGAAGTTTTGCCAAGATATTAAAGCTCCAAATTGAGTTCAAAATGCTTGGATCAGCACAAAGGAGAATCAGGAGGCCTGAGGGAAGGTCAGCCTTTCTTCTCAATGCTTTACTGTACTTTAGTGCATACAATGTGTGCATTTAGGTGCTTTGAAGGCAAAGATGTGACTCTGCCCTTGAAAGTGGTCTTTCCTCTGTCAGGTTGATCAAAGATCTACTCACCAAAGGTGAACACCAGCACTGAATCTTAGTCTGCAAACTCTGCTGTACAGCATTTCTTATTCAATACCAAGCAGAGACGATTTGATTCCATTAAGATGGAGTGTGAGATTTATTTGCATTGTACTGTACATAGGGTTTAGTAAAGCTCAGGGGTCTGAACGGAATATGAACAGTAAATCTTTTAAATCCACATGAAGTAAAGGTCCCTTCAGGTGGAAAGCAGTATGTTAAATCATGAGTTATCAGCTCCGCTGGGTTTACATCTGATTTATGGGAATGTTCAATTATTACAACATATACAGTGGATCTACAAGTCTGAGCAGAGGAAACGCTTTGGCTTTCTATTTAAATTAAAAATGGCTTTTGTTATGTAATGGGAAAATTCAACAATTTGGACATGGAGTCACTTTGAGATTCCCATATCTCTGGATTTTAATGACATAGGGCTATAAAAATGAACATATCACAACAAAAATTTGTTAAGAAGCTAAATTTAGAATCATGCTGAGTTATCTTTAATACTTCTTGAGTTACAGGCATGCAAACTTTGGAAAAAATACTTTTTTGGCAGACAGATATGAACTATGGAATTGTTTTCATAGAGGGAAACAAGATACATTTCTAGTTTCACCAATATTTTGTTCTTCAGACATTCTTCTTTCAGTACAATAAGTGTTTCTGACAACGTCAAATGAGTAAAATTTAATAATTGGGACATGAAGCCAAATTAAGATCCCATATCTCTGGAATTAAACCATAGAGGGACTTAAAAATGTGGATATTGAAAGAAAGGTTTGTTAAGAACCGGAATCTAAAGTCATATTGAGATATTTGTTACAGATGCACAAACTTTGGAAAAGCTACATTGAAGAAAACAAGCCACATCTAGTACTATTTTCTCAAAAATGAAAATACCAAAAGACAAGTTTGTTAAAAAGTTAAATCTAAAAGGATATGTAGATATCTTTAATACTTCTTAAGTTACAGGCATGCAAACGTTGGAGAAAAACATGCTTTTTTAGTCATGGAGCCACACTGAAATATCAATATCTCTGGAATTGAACCATATCGGGCTTTAAAAAATAAGATATCAAAAGAAAAGTTAAATATAAAAGGATATTGATATCTTTAATACTTCCTGCCACATCTAGTGCTTTTTCCAGTGTTATTTGTTTTTTAGCGGTTCATCTTTAAATGAAAAAAGATTCAGCTAAATGCAAAGTGACCCACATTTGGTTTTTGATCAGTGCAATTTAACAAATTACTCTTGGAGCCATATTTACATAACAATATCTCTGAAACTAAAAAATACAGGACCTTAAAAATGAAGATACAAAAACAAAAGTTTCTTAAGAAGCTAAATTTATAAGGATATTAAGATATCGTTAATATATCTTGAGTTAAAGGCGTACAAACTTTGGAAAAAAAGCTATTTTTGGCACTCAGACATAATATGATCTTTGCAATTGTTTTGATAGGATGAAATAAGGTACAGTTCTAGTTTCAACATTATTTGTCCTTTAGCTGTTCCTTTTTAAATTAAAAAAGTTTCAGCTATATGTGATGTGATCCACATTTGGGGTTTGAACACAGAAAATGTGTTCAACTTACTCCACACTGAGATCCCAATATCTCTAAAATTAAACCATATGGGGTTTTTAAATATCAAAAGAAAAGTTAAGAATCAAAATGTAAAGGGACATTAAGATATCTTTAATACTTCTTGTGTTGCAGGCATGCAAGCATCTGAGAAAAATTTGCTTTTTTACTCATGGAACCACATTGGAATATCAGTCTCTCTGGAATTGACCATATGGGGCCTTATAAAATAAGATATTAAAAGAAAAGTTTGTCAAGCATCAGAATGTAAAAGGATATTAAGATATATTTAATACTTCCTAAGTTGCAGGCATGCAAACATCGGAGAAGGAATTATTTTATTTTATTTTTTTAAACTCATCAAGCTACACTGAGATCCCAACATTTCATTAACTTAACCCTTTAGTGCCTTAAAAATGAAAATACCAAAAGACTAGTTTGTTAAGTACCAACATCTAAAAGGATACTGAGATATATTTAATACTAATCGAGTTACAGGCATGCAAACATTGGAGAAAAACATGCTTTTTTACTCATGGAGCCACATTGAAATCCCAATATCTCTGTAAATAAAAAATATAGTGCCTTAAAAAATTAAAAACCAAAAGACTAGTTTGTTTAGAGCCAAAATCTAAAAGGATATTAAGATATCTTTAATACTGTCCTTCTTGAGTTAAAAAATGCTTTTTATTTTTATTCATGGAGCTACATTGAGATCCCAATATCTCTGTAATTAAACCCTATAGGGTCTTAAAAATGAAAATACCAAAGAAAAACATGCTTTTTTACTCATGGAGCCACACTGAAATATCAATATCTCTGGAATTGAACCATACAGGGCTTTATGAAATAAAATATATATAAAAAAGTTTGTTTAGAATCAAAATGTAAAAGGATATTAGGATATCTTTAATACAGCCACATCTAGTATTATTTCCAATGTTATTTGTTCTTTAGCTGTTTATCTTTAAATGAAAAAAGATTCAGCTTAATGCAAAGTGACCCACATTTGGTTTTTGATGTGTGCAATTTAAGAATTTACTCTTGGAGCCATATTTAGATAACAATATCTCTTGAACTAAACAAGACAGGGCCTTAAAAATTAAGATGCAAAAACAAAAGTTTGTTAAGAAGCAACATTTATAAGATATCTTCAATATGTCTTGAGTTAAAGGCATGCAAAGGTATTTTTGGCACTCAGACAATATGATCTCTGCAATTGTTTTTCATAGAAAGGAATAAGGTACAGTTCTAGTTTCAACATTATTTGTTCTTTAGCTGTTCCTTTTTAAATTAAAAAAGTATCAGCTATATGTGACGTGACCCACATTTGGGGTTTGAACACAGAAAATGTGTACAACTTACTCATGGAGCCACGCTAAGATCCCAATATCTCTGGAATTGAACCATATGGGGCCTCAAAAAATAAAATATCAAAAGAAAGGTTTGTTAAGAATCAGAATTTAAAGGGATAGTAAGATATCTTTAATACTTCTTAAGTTGCAGGCATGCAAACATCGGAGAAGAAAAAAAATATTTTTTTTAACTCATCGAGCTACACTGAGAACCCAACATTTCAGTAACTTAACCCTATAGTGCCTTAAAAATGAAAATACCTAAAGACTAGTTTTTTTAAGAACCAAAATCTTAAAGAATACTGAGATATATTTAATACTTCTCGAGTTGCAGGCATGCAAACATTGGAGAAGAAAAAAAACGTATTTATTATTATTATTTTTTACTCATGGAGCTACAATGAGATCCCAATATTTCTGTAATTGAACCCTATAGAGCCTTAAAAATGTAAATACCAAAAGACTAGTTTGTTAAGATATAAAATCTTAAAGGATATGAAGATATCCTTAATACTTTTTGAGTTACAGGCATGCAAACACTGGAGGAAAACATGCTTTTTTACTCATAAAGCCACACTGAAATATCAGTATTTCTAGAATTTAACCATATGGGGCCTTAAAAAATAAAAACCCAAAAGAAAAACTTGTTAAAAACCAAAATCTAGAAGAATATGAACACATCTTTAATATTTCTTGAGTTACAAGCATGCAAACTTTAAGATAAAACAGGCAAAAAGTTTTTTTTTTTTTTTTTTTTTTTTTTTTCTATTTTTGAACTGTCACCATTGGCATATAATGCAACAAAGATTGCTAAAGTCCATAGAATTCACTAATAGAGCTACCAATCTCTTTGTAAAAATAATATAATGAGGCTGCTATCTTTCTAAAGTCATTTCTCTCTCTTCTAATTTGGTGAAAATGGTCATTTTGACACTTCTCTGCAAAATAGTGGATTACTCAGTAAATGTACATGCATGACATTTCATATTTGGGCTTTCTTCAATATTTATGTTTGTCTCAGGTTGATTTAATACGAAATGACCTTTTGAGGTTAAAAGGCACTCATTTATATACATTTGATTAGTCAAATAGAAATAAAGCACTGCATTTTGCATTACAGTTTCCAAGCTGTATATGGTTTTTTAATGTAAACACACAATGCAATGTATTTTCACCTGTTTCACAGATTCCTGTCTTGATCAATAGTCTCTGTTTGGATTCCAGTGACATCAGGCCATGTTTTCAGTGTATTTTTCTCAGAATGTCATATCTGTTTACTCTCTACCTGCTTGTGTTTTGCCTGTCGTGCACAGGACGGGACGTAGGATTCGACGTGCCTAAACAGAAACCAATAACAGGGCCTCCATCACAAGCCTCTCCAGGGGTATCGCTGTAAAATTTCCGGTGTCTGATGCCTGGGATCTCTTTATATCTTAGTGGACAGGCTTTACAGAGCCTGTCCATGTCAGAGGCTATCCCCGCAGAGCCAAACGTTCACTACAGCAAATTGTTGAGATGAGCCGGGCATCAGACGCCGATGTTATTGCAGCTGCTGGAAAATCCTCTATGGTTCAGCCACACAGATCTGTAATTTTCTCTGTGGCGTCTTCATTATAACGCTCCCCACGCTGCTGTTAAATAGAGACGCTGCTCTTAGCTGTCTTTCAGACTATAAGAATAAAGTGCTTGCACTGTTTGACAACACAAAACATGCCTGGAATAGATTTAAAGTGATTAATCGGGTGATTTTCGCTAGCTGCATTCGTCAGCAGATAAGAAATGATTTGTGTTCTTCAGTCTTTTGAGTAATGATATACGCTGCCACTCAAAAGTTTGGCATTAGTAAGACATTTAATGTTTTTTTTTTTGTATATAAGAGTTCTTATATGCTCATCAAAGCTGCATTTGCTTTATTAAAATTACAGAAAAAAATAATATTCAAAAATATTATTACAGTTTAAAATAAAGGTGTTCTATATTAATATATTTTAAAATATGATTTATTCCTTGGATGCAAAGCTGATTTTTTTTTTTATCAGCCATTACTTTAGTTTTCAGTGTCACGTGATTCTTCAAAAATCATACTGATTTATTACTTTTATTATCAGTTTTGGAAACAGCTGTGCTGCTTAATATTTTTTTGGAAACTGTCATTCTTTTTTCAGGATTCTTGATGAATAAAAGGTTAAAAAGAACAGCATCTATTCAAAATAGAAATCTTTTCCAACAATATAAGTCTTTGCTATTACTTTTTATCAATTTAATACATCCTTGGTGAATAAAAGTATTAATTTCTTTCAAAAAAAAAAGCTAGAATAAAAATTTAGTGACCCCAAACTTTTAGATGGTAGTTTATATTGTTACAAATAATTTCTATTTTTAATAAACGCTGGTCTTTTCTATTTTTTATTTGTTAAAGAATCCTAGGGGGGGGGGGGAAATCAAAGGTTCCAACAAAATATTAAGCAACTGTTTTCAACACTGATAATAAATCAGCATATTAAAATGATTTCTGAAGGATCATGTGTAAAAATCCAGCATTGTATCACAAAAATAAATTACATTTTAAAATATATTCCCATAAAAAAACTGTTATTTTAAATTGAAATAATATTTCACAATATTTCAGTTTTTTCTGTATTTTTCATCAAATAAATGCAGCCTTGATGAGCAGAAGAAACATCTTTAAAAAACATTAAAAATCTTACTGATCCCAAATTTTTGATTATATAAATTACATTTTTAAAAATATAAGATAAAACCGTATTTTTAAACAGTTATTAGTGTTTTTACTGTATTTTTGAGAGCATAAAAAATACATTAAATACATTTAAAAATAATAATAATAACTAAATAATAGTAGAAATATTAGTAATATTTTTAAACTTCAAATTAAAATGATTAAAAGTTAGCTGTTTTGCTTATGTTAATGCTTTTTCTCTTATATTTGAAATCATCTTGGTGCCCCCTAGTGGACCCCAGAACCCTGGTTGAAAACCACTGATCTAAAAATCAGCTTTGGTTCAGTGCTTTTCTTGAACTGTTCACATCAGCTTTGTCATAAAATGGTAATTTTGTGGTCTATGGTGAATAAATTAGCATAAATGGAAACAATGTAGTTTAATGAGCTGTTAAGCCACAGGAAACACTGAAGTTTAACATGATGCTGTTTAAATAAGCCGTATGAAATTGACTTAATCATTGCTTATTTTCCCTCGCCTCTGCCTCATATGATCTTTGTAAAGAGGCAAAGAAACCTTGGTGTTTCTTTAGCATATGGCTTACTTGAACAGACACATAAATGTGTTGAAGTTGTCTCATTACAGACAGATATAGAGATGTGATGGTGAAATGCACAGCTGTGAAGAAGAGACTGCTTAAAAGATAATGACCACATAAAAATGAAAATGTGATGAAAATATGCTCACCCTCAGGCCATCCAAGATGTAGATGAGTTTGTTTGTTTATCAGATTTGGAGAAATGTGTCACTCCATCACTGTCTCACCAACGGATCCACTGGAGTGAATGGGTGCCGTCAGAATGAGAGTCCAAACAGCTGATAAACATCACAATAATCCACAATAACCCACTCCAGTCCATCAGTTAACATCTTGAGAAGACAAAAGCTGAAACAAATCCATCATTAAGACATTTTTATCATCCGTAATAACACTTCCTCCGGTGAAAAAGTGAAAAAATCTCCTGTTGTCTCTCACATCAAAAGTAGTAAAAGCATCACACTGCTGAAACTAAACACCCATAGCACTCAAACCAGCACATTTAATGCAGTTTTATTCTAACAATATGTGACCCTGGACCACAAAACCAGTCTTAAGTCGCTGGGGTATATTTGTAGCAATAGCCAAAAATACATTGTATGGGTCAAAATTTTAGATTTTTCTTTTATGCCAAAAATCATTAAGAAATTAAATAAAGATCATGTTCCATGAAGATTTTTTGTAAAATTCCTACTGTAAACATATCAAAATGTAATTTTTTATTTGTAATATGCATTGTTAAGAACCTAATTTGGACAAATTAAAGGTGATTTTCTCAGTCTTTTTGATTTTTTTGCATCCTCAGATTTCTGATTTCAAATAGATGTATCTCAGTCAAATATTGTCCTATCCTGACAAACCATACATCAATAGAAAGCTTATTTATTGAGCTTTCATATGGTGTATAAATCTCAGTTTTGTCAAATTTAACCTTATGACTGGTTTTGTGGTCCAGGGTCACATATGTGTAATTTTATTCAGATGTTTATCCTTACAACAAAAAATACTGTATTTTATTTTATTATTTGACATGGACAAACCATACTCCTTTGCGTAGGTGTTATAGCAGTAGGTACATGCTAATTTTCAACAACTGTCCAATGGACGCTTGTTTTTAAAAATGAGAAAAACAATAATAATAATTACAATACACAAAAAGTAATAATAACAATAAAAAATAATAACATTGCTTATAATAAAAAAAAATTATAAATCATTATGGATTATTTAAAATTATTATTTTAGATGTGAAATTCGCTCCATTAAAGTTGATCAGATTTTAAAATAAACTCTTTTGTTTTCTTTTGTAAATGCGTGACTTTTATTTTGTGAGGTTTAAATCCGCGACCGTTATTTTGGTCTCCATGGTTACTAACTGACTGGCGGGTTTACCGTAGAAAGGCTGAGCGGAGACTAGTGCGGTTTACAGTAGTTTAGTTGGTTAGTTAGTAAGTTATTGATTACTCATCATGGCCAAAAGTGACGGTAGCTCGTATTTCAAGAGAACCAGCCCTTTCTGCATGGTGGTCGTGACAATTTATGTGTGTCTTCACACGGTAAGCCGTAACTTTAATGAACTGTTCAGTCGTGATGAAGCGCCTGAGGTGAATTTCAGAAACTATGCGACTTTCCATAATAATGACTGTCAGAAATACAATTTGGCTTCTCTTTGCCTAACTATTATTATTATTATTATTACTAAATATGTTGATTTTAACTTAACTTTAACTGGTGCCAGATCTTCAGACTGTTCATTGTTTTGTTTTTTTCTAACAGATCGAACGGTTTTCATAAAAAGGAAGATGCTTTACAATAGCACTTTATTCTGGGGAGTGATAAAGAGACAGCATTAATATGTTCTCATACTCCTTGTAACTCTTAATCAATAATGTTTTGGGATTTTTTGTACTAAATCATATCATTTTGATCTCTAAATGACCATTTAAAATAGAACATGTTCTAATATGCTTAGTATTTATATTACAATTAGTGCAATTACGTTTGAATGTGTATTTAGAAATGGTCAAACGCTTGATTTTTATAGGTTTCGATCTGACGATTTAATGTTACATTTAAAAAAGATAATTATTCATGTTTTTTATGATGTTCACGTAAGCATCAGTGTTGGGGAAAGTTACTGTATACAGTATATAGAAAAGACATATCTGTAAAATATTGCGACGTAACACCAACGTAAAGCCATTGTTTTTCACTCACTGAAAGCTACATCTGTCTGGATCTCTGCTCTCATCACTGGCTGCACGCACGACTGCAGACACACCCCTCTTGAAATTTCGGCATTAACTTACACGTTTTGCAAATCGCTATCCGTGGGTCTTTCTCAGATATACTGAATTACGTCCACACCGCAGACGTGTTGCTTCAGACAAGCAAGTGCAGGCTGCGGTTTTTGTTTCGGTCGTGTCGTTTTGGTGATAAAAATCTTTCAGCCGAAATCCGAAAATGCACTTTTGGGCCATTTTCGGTCGAAAATTTTCGGTGGCCGAATATTCGGTGCATCCCTATAATTTTCCCATCACTACTAAAAAGTTCAAATAAAATGTGTGTCGTTTCTTCTTTTCTCCCAAAGATGAACCCCGGCTGGCTGGCCATCGGTCCCTTCATCTGAGTCAGACTTAACTTTGTTTGTAGTCGTTTTCTAGGTTTAGGCTAGAAGGGATATAGCTCTGGCTAATGGGCAAGTGCGCATCAATCTAGCATTATAACATTTCGTTTCGTCTAATTTTCGTCAACTAAAATAAAAAGACACTTTAGCATAGATTTTATTTTGTAAACCACATTTAGTCTCGTTTTTATTCGTCAACGATATTGCATTATAAATTTTATTACAGTCATCGCCACATGACCAGCATTTACGTTTTGTCTTGTCTCGTTTTCGTCACATGATAAAGGCTTGTAAACGACGATATTTAGTCATAATTTTCAATGACGAAAGCTTTTAAGCGATAAATGGGGGGGAGGGGGGTAACTTATTTGAAAAAGTAACTCAGATATTTTCATGTAAATTAAAAAGTAATGCATTCAGTGTTTCCCCTAGGTTTCCAGTGTTGGGGGGGGGGGCTTAGGGGGTTGGGTGCCGGTAGCCAACGTTACTTTTTTCCCCGGTACTTTACCCTACTTTGTGAAATAACGAAAACATTATTATAGACTTATTCAGTGGAAAAATAAGTCCAAAACTCTCTATTTTAACATTTTGAACAATAGGGCTCTACCAACTTTTGCTTTTTTTTTTTTTTTTATTCTTGTGTGTATTATTTTTTCTCATAATCAAATTAAAAGTATAAACACTTATTTATTTTTAATCAAATGAAAAATAAACCCTTTTAATTTTTCGCAAACAAACAGAGGTTTACTGTTAAAATCAATAAATAATAATAATTTAACATTTAAATAATAATTGTAGTATTTTTTCTACAATTAAGTGGTTAATCTTGTTACATTTATTTTTATCATATATATTGTTTCATGTCAATTATTTAAATAGGAATATATAAACAACTACATTATACTGTACAAAAGTAATACAAGACTAATGTTCTGTTACATGTTACTTTTATTTTGACAGGTTGCCTTGAAGTTTCTGTGTGTGTACAGCATGTTATGATGCTAGTTTTCTCAAATGAAACGGTAAAAGTGACACTCACAGCAGCTTTGGATATTGAGTTTATCTGTTCATGCGAGATGCAAATGCCCAAAATTAGCGGGAGCGTCACGTGTGCTTCAGTATATGCGTGTAGTAAAAGCGCGTCTCCACCATTCATACATACAGAGGCAAACGGAGCATGCAGGATTCATATTGAAACGGTCTTTTTGCATTTCAGTTTTCACAGACACTTGTCCATATCGCGATTTGAATGAAGTAACAGACCAACTTTTGATTTATTAATCCAAAAATCGACGAATTTACGTGGCATTTCGCGCTATAGTAGATTCGGTTTTTATGAATGGAGTCCGCGATCCCGTCTGTGTTTTCGCAGATGAGACATTGTAAACACGCGATCATGTAAAGACAGAAATGACATGCCTTCGTGTAAATAAGATAAATAACACAAGGCAATTTAGTTTGTTTAATAAAAGAACAATGTATAGCCCTGTTCTATAGGAAAGATAACCTTAATGACTTCTATTGTGATCTGATGCTATATCAAAAATAAAATGAACTTGACATTCAAGGGGGGCGGGGGGGGGCCGTTGGGGGGGCGGGGCGCCCCCCTAAGATAATGGTAGGGGAAACACTGGCATTACTTGCAGTCTTTGCAGTCTTTACTGAAACTCATTCCAACCTCTTACAGGACGAGAAAGATTGCAGAAAGACTAAAAATTTGAGATGCACTGCCACCGATGTATTGGCCAATAATAATTGGCCATAATCGGTATCGGAAATCAGCTGATGATCAGGAAAATCATGTGTGTGAAGAAAATGTCTATTGAATTAAGAGCTGCCAAAATGAACATGACAAGGCATTAACAGTTAAAAATAGCTAAATTAAAGCAGGCTCTTTTTAACCCTATGAATCACACATAGGTCAAGCCAGGGTTGCCAGATCTGCAGTTTTTCTCTACACCAAAACATTATTTGTAGCGCACCTCCCATCCAATAATCGCAAAGAGTTTTGTGCTCTCTTATGTCTGATAAGAAACAAAGCCTCAGCTTTCAAATCTTGTACATTCTATCATCAAATTTAAAAATGAATCCCATTTTTGAGGCTTTTAACCCAACCCAGGGCGTCATTCAATACCCTCTCTCTAGTGTTGCTTTTGTTAATGAAAATTTTGACTAAATATTGTCGTCAACGAACCTTTTTCACGTTACAAAATCGTGACAAGACAAAACGTAAATGCTGGTCATGTGACGATGACTATACAGGGTTTCCACGGGGTCTTAAAAAGTCTTAAAAAGTCTAAAATTTAAAAATCAAAATTTTAGGCCTTAAAAAGTCTTAAATTCGCTGTTCTAGGTCTTAAATAATTTCACACAGGTCTTATTTTTCCGATGTCCATGTAACGCTACCTCTAATGCTCATTTAAATTCTCTTTTTGTTGTTCTTGTGGTGTTGTAGTTCTTTATTTCACTATTCCAAATATAATTTGCTGTATTTAAACTACAAATGAGACCAACATGCAATAGCCAATCAGCTTTCTGTTATTGGCACGAGTCTCTCTCGGATTGTACCGCAGAAGTAAAATGGATTTAACTTTTTAGCTATGGGGAAGTGCAAGTTAGTGATACTTAGCGATACTTAGCTTGAAAAAACTGAATATAGGGTTTGGCTAAGGCCAGTTACTAACAACTGTAGATTTTTTTCTCCCTCTGTGGAAGTTACTGCGTCTTCAGACAGAGTTGCAGTAGCAGAATACAGGTCAAACTACCCTTTTCTGTATATAATGTTCTCAATAATAATAATAAATATAGGTCGAGCTAGCTGACCGCCAGCCTTCGAGATACTTTTAAAATGTTTTTTTTTTTACTTGCCAAACCGAACAAACCGCCTGATTAAAACTGAAGTGACAAAAACAACTAGCGAAGCATCGAAAGGCAAGAAAGATGGACGTTCTAAAACGCTTAACGTGAAAAACGCTTAACGTGGCTTAACGTACGTAAAAACGACCAGGAAACCCAAAATTTCTGTCAAACCTTACTTGTAACAAACACTAACTACTGTCAAAAGAACAAGCCCTTATTCCACAGATAAAGTGAATAATATCACGTTAATCGTTTTCTCCCCCATAGAAGCCCATTATAAGGAAAGCTTAACGTGGTTTAACTTACCTCAACAGCGACCAGGGAAGACCAAACTCCTGTCAAATTTTACTTATAATAAATACTTGCTGCTGTCAAAAGAGCGAGCTCTTATTCAGCATATAAAGTAATTGCTCCCCTAGTCCATTACAAAAAAAAACGCTTTAACGTGGCTAAACGTATCTTAACAACGACTGGGGAAAACCAAACTTCTGTCAAATATTACTTATAATAAGTACTTGCTGCTGTCAAAAGAATGAGATCTCATTCAGCATATAAAGTAAATAATATCACGTTTAGTGTGTTTAAAAGTATGCCTCCACACCCAACATTTCTAATTTATATATTTATAAATCAATAAATGTATTTAAAACATTAATCTCACTTTTAATTTTGCAGTGTAAGTTATGTAATCTCACTGCTAACAGCCATTTAGAATTTACTGATAAATTCATAAAATAAATTTCAAAGGTAATGCATAGCCTACATTTCAAAAGTAAAAAAAAAAGGCCTTTATAAAGGTAAATCAAATATGCAGATTTAAGATGTAAAAGCTAATAGAGCACTGATGAAAATATTGCTTCAGAATATTTTTTTACATCAGATATTTCTAGTGGTACTGTTATGGGAATATTTTGTGTGGAATAGTATCTGCTGATATGAAAAGTTCACTGTATATCGTAGTAATAAATATAATTTATGACAGCCATGAAATTCTGTTTACTTTTTACATTAAACACATTAAATATTACATATATGCATGTAATATAATATCTATTTCCATTACAGGTTTAGGTCTTAAATTTGATATAAGGTGGTATTAAAAAGGTCTTAAAAAGTCTTAAATTTCACTTGTTCATATCTGCAGAAACCCTGCTATAATTAAATGTATCATGCAATATCGTTGACGAATACAAACGAGACTAAATGTGGTTTACAAAATAAAATCTATGTTAAAATGTCATTGACGAAAACGAGACGAAACAAAATGTTCTAACGTTAGATTAATGTGCGCATGCCCATTAGCCAGAGCTGTATCCCTTCTAGCCTAAACCTAGAAGACGACTACAAACAAGGTTAAGTCTGACTCAGATGAAGGGACCGATGGCCAGCCAGCCGGGGTTCATCTTTGGGAGAAAAAGAAGAAACGACACGTTTTATTTGAACTTTGTAGTAGTGATGGGAAAATGAAGCTTTTCGAAGCACCGAAGCATTCCCCTCAACTGTATCATAAAAACGTACATTACTCGAAGCTTTTCAACACGTTGCACACTGATGACATCTAGTGGTCAAAGGTGGAAAAAGTTGCTTTTGCATCTCAGATGTCCAAGCAATTTTTTTTGGACAGTTTGATAAAAGAAATAATAAGAAATAAAAAAGATAAAAATATTATTTTACTTACAAAAGGTATAAAATAAATGAATTAATCTGTACATAAACTTATAAAAAAAAAAAGAGACTAAAATACATATTATATATATATATATATATATATATATATATATATATATATATATATATCTTGTATTAATGAACGTAATAATATTTGTAATACTAATAAATTTATTATTAAAACATTATTATTGTTATTTATTTTTTTAAGTTTGCCATAACACTGTTACAGCACCCACAGAAAAACTAAAACATTATTTTAAAGGAATAAGCACACAAATAATAATAATAATAAATTATTAGTTAAAGATGCTTTTGATTATTAAACTTTAATCAAACAATTCAAATAAAATCCAGAGAATTAATATGGAAAACATAGAATTTGGTCAATATAACATTTAATTGGAGAAAAAAAAAACAACAACTAATAATTACACACATAAAATTTTTAGTTAACACATGTAAACTCTCTTAAATGCCAAATTTGACAAAAAAATGGCACAATCTAGTAAAAAATGGTAAAAATTTAAAATTTGAAGCCTTGCCGACAGAATGAATGCCTATTAGCAAATATTGCATCATTTTATAGTCAAATGGCCCTGGGTTAAAAAATTGCCATTTTTGTCCTTAAGGTCCTGAGTGTGAGTATTTTTTGTACGGAGGGTAAAATTGATTTTTTTGAAGGAAATGAGGGTGAAATATTAAAATTTCAATAAAAATAAACACCTGAGCCAAAATGTATGCAGTTGGCATTAACTCAGGCACACTTGAATAAACAAAAAACTAAACTGAAATGGACAAAAATGTCCATAAGGTCACACAAGGGTGATTGTGTTTTCTTTGTTTTTCAGTGCATGGCGTTTTGGCCTCAGGACGTCCCGTATGGCATTCTGGGCCCCCTCGGTGCTCTGGCCAGGCGTTTCATGGATTATCTTTATCCTGTGGTGTATTACGGGTGAGTGAGAACCATCATTAATGTGCTGAGTTCAGAGCTGACGCTGATGATGTTTGTTGTGTTTCAGATGGTTTCTGATGTTGGCCATCCATGTGTGTGAGGCTCTGCTTGCGCTAAAGATCTGCTGGTAAGACCCCTTCTGTTTTTCATGTTTTCCACCACACGGTGGCAGTCCAGACTGTCAGATTTGTGGATGTTGTTCTTACTGTCACTGATATATGTGACCCTGGAGCACAAAACCAGTCTTAAGTCGCTGGGGTATATTTGTAGCAATAGCCAAAAATACATTGCATGGGTCAAAATTTTAGATTTTTCTTTTATGCCAAAAATCATTAAGAAATTAAGTAAAGTTCATGTTCCATGAAGATTTTTTTGTAAAATTCCTACTGTAAACATATCAAAATGTAATTTTTGATTAGTAATATGCATTGTTAAGAACCTAATTTGGACAACTTTAAAGGTGATTTTCTCTGTCTTTTTGATTTTTTTGCATCCTCAGATTTCTGATTTCAAATAGATGTATCTCAGTCAAATATTGTCCTATCCTAACAAACCATACATCAATAGAAAGCTTATTTATTGAGCTTTCATATGATGTATATATCTCAGTTTTGTCAAATTTAACCTTATGATGGGTTTTGTGGTCCAGGGTCACATATTATGTAACTTTACTGAAAGTATGGGATAAATTACTATTATTTGTTTGCTACATTTGCCAAAGGAATTTTGTATACTACATTGCAATGCTCTCAACCTGATTTTCATTTCCAGTGAGATGAATTAACTCTTTAATAACTCGTATTTGTTTAGACTGATAAACTTTTTTAACACAAAATTGGTGAAAAATTCAACTTTTTTAATTTCAGAGATGACAATATTCAGTGTTATTATAGAAATAGTGTTTTATTTCTGCTAGTTGCCAAGGAATATTTTTACATTTTCATTTATTTTAACCCTAAAACGGGTGCTACCATAAAGATACATGAGAAAATTAATTTATTGCTATTTTTCATCTTTTTGGGACTCAAATAATACAAAAACTTTTTATTTTAATGTTTGAATCTTCCAGGATACGTCGCCCCTTGGGGTATAAATACACTTTTTTTTTTAATCAATGATTGTAATAACATGGTTGTAATTCCTGAACACTTTGGAATACAGACCTAAAGTTGGTCTCTTTTTAAAGAAGACACAGCAGTTTATGGCTAAGTAAAAAAGCAGGTAT
The DNA here is from genome assembly GCF_049309525.1 of Garra rufa. Classification (NCBI taxonomy): domain Eukaryota; kingdom Metazoa; phylum Chordata; class Actinopteri; order Cypriniformes; family Cyprinidae; genus Garra; species Garra rufa. The sequence continues at coordinate 3,013,366 of NC_133362.1, read as the reverse complement.
AAAAGAGTTGTAGAAGTTTAAGTTTGGAGCAAAGATAATGTAGTATACACATTTTATTTATTATAAAATAAATACTTTATAAAATAAGTTGCACCTGAAATTGCTATAAAATTAAAGTTATGTTCCAAATTTGAAGTTGATATCACAAAAATTGGGGTTAACTTGATGTAATAAAATAAATAAACTAAAAAAAGAATAATAAACACAGCAAAGTTAGTAAAACTTCAACTAAAATGAAAATGGAAAAAAAAAACTTATTAAAAGTATTAATAAAAACTACTATTGTATCTTAAATCTGTAAAACAATTTTTAGATTCACCTGTCAAGTTTGAGATTTTGGGCTTTTTGCATAGCACTTTATCTATTCGTGTCAATAGATTTCAATTACAGTACAGATTTTTGAAGGCCGTTTTCTCAAAATGAGTTTTTTCTCCTATACTGAGCTAAAAATCTCCACTTCAGTAGCACTTACACACACCAGACTTTACATTTGTATTCCTGTCTATATCCTGAAGGTTTTTACAGAGGGATTTGTTCATAAATAATTTGCTTGATTATATACAACATTTTATTCCACACAGAATTGTGAAAATAGCTGTCTGTTCTAAGTATTTTCTAAATTATGGAGTGACAAAAAGAAAAAACTTTTGAAATATTTTGAAAAAAAAAAAAATAATAATAAATTTTGAAAAACGATTGCATCCAGTCAGTGTTTAGATTTTTGTACTAGAATTGTATGCAAATTAATGCAAAAAATGTTTGCAATTATCAAGGGTAAGTGATAACTTGATAAGTGATTACCCTATTCACCTGCAGTGTCTCGCCTTTATACTTTGAGCAGAATGAACATTTTTCTATGTAAATGAGAAGAATATATAAACGATAGAGGACGATTCAGATGTTTGTGACTAAACAAATGCAGGAGTGTGTTGATCAGTGTTTGTGTTTGTGTCTACAGTGATAAAGGCATCGACAGCAGCTCCACACGTTTGCTGTGGTTCGCTCAGACCTTCCTGTTTGGTCTTACGTCTCTGGGTCTTTTGCTCAAATACAAGCCCGACGGCCGATCCAAACGCCACTCACACTGACAGCCTGACACTGGATTTCCCAGATCTTTATATTTCACAGGATATGTCAACCAGCAGTAGTATGGTCTAAATATTGTTTATAAACTCAAATATATAAGAAAATTGAGTAGGATTTACTTTTAAACAATGTTCATTAAAATTTTAAAAGAAATGGAAATGTTATAGGACACGTTTGTTGTTTTGTCTTCTGTCATTTGATTTACAATAACATCGTAAAATACTGTAATAATGGAGATATGAAGCTTCTTTTCCAGTTCAAGCTTTGACAGGATCTCATTATTGATAAAACTGCGGATGAATGAATCTGATTCACCCTTGAACACGTGTTAAAATAAAAAGCTGATTAATCTAATTAACCACACATCAGTTTTGTCTAAAATCCTTTGAATAGACCTTACAAAAAAAGTTACTTTAGAAAGAAATATTTTGATGTGTGGCAATGCATAAATGTGAGTCACTGAATCATTCATTCAACAGATTTGTTCAAACGACTTTATAAAAGTACAGTCATTTTAACTAATTGCATTGTCGTAAGTTGAAGTGAATAGTAGTTTTAAGTTGATTTAACTTAAAATTTTAAGGCAGCTGCTGAACTTATGTTTTTAAGTTGTAACTGGTGAAAACTTTTTACAGTGTAGAAAACATTCACAAATATATTTTGAAACATATTGCAGCAAATATATATATATTTTTTTTTAACTTTAATTTTCTGTAAAGCTGCTTTGCAATCATTTGTATTGTGAAAAGTGCTATACACATGAACTTGATTTTTTTTATTTTGTAAAGTATGTTGTTTGCTGATTTTTATTAAGATGTGTTTTATGTTTACACATTTTATGGACAACAAACAATGTTTTTCATCAAATGTAACATATGTGAATGTGTTGTCTTCTAATTAAATATATGAAGGGCAAAACATATATTTAAGTTCTTTTAACATATACCCTAAATTTATATTTTTAAAATATGATTTCAAAAATGTACAAAAACATGAGCAAAATAATATATGGGTACACTGTAAAAAGTTTTCACCAGTTGCAACTTAAAAACTTAAGTTTAGCAGCTGCATTAAAATTTTAAGTTAAATCAACTAAAAAGTACAAGTCATTTTATGAATTAATCTGATTCACCCTTGAACACGTGTAAAAAACTAAAAAAAAAGTCTGATTAATCTAATTAACCACACATCAGTTTTATCTAAAATCCATTAAATAGACCTTACAAAAAAGTTACTTTAGAGAGAAATATTTTGATGTATGGCAATGCATAAATGTGAGTCACTGAATCATTCGTTCAACAGATTTGTTCAAACGACTGATTCATTCAGAGATGACTCACTCAATTGCTGTGTTGATCAGAGATGCACGACTTTAATTGGAGATAAGAATATTGTGTCTAAAATGCAACAGAATATGAACTTCTTGATTATTGCACTGTTGTATAAAATCACTTTTTCACATTTGCAGTTGTGCAGATATTGTCGAAAAACAGCATTCTTGCTAAACTACATCATATAATATAAATATAATAAGAGAGCCATATTTGCCCTCATATCTTGAATTTTAGGCTCATATATCTGTATTTTCATAAGCTTGACCATGCAGTCATTGCTCTTATGTGTACAGTATTTAATCCAACAGCAGTGTCCAGCAGAGATTTTAATCTTGTTTACCGATACAAAAATCCAAACATTCATAAATCAAGATACATTTACTTGAGAAAGCGAAAGCGAAATTACATCAGATATTAAGTATTGTCAAAACTGAGTAAGTTTAAGTTCAAATCAAGAAAAAATGTCTGCAAATAGGGTCAGAAAAATAAGTGTAAAATACAGTTTTATTTTATATATATTCTGACCCCATTGGCAGATGATTGTTCTTTTTGTCAAGGATAAAAATCACTTAATTTTGATATGTCTTTCAGAAAACAAGACTTTTTCTACTGATGATAAACTGCTGAGATGAGGAACTCTTCATTGTAAAGTATCTGATGGTAATACCATTTTAATATATAGCAAAGATCATGAGTTGATGAAAAGATAGAAATGATTTAAATAAAAAATTTATATAATAATTATTATAATTATTGATTATAATCATAGAATAAAAATCTAAACACTTTAACATAATCGTATGGGTGGTTTTTACTCATTTTAGTTGTTCAAATACACCATTTACCCTTTAAAATCATAATAATAAATTGTGATTTTAAATAAGTAAAGATTATTTTCTTGTTTTCAGTAAAAACAAGTCAAAATTAAGTGTTTTTTTTTTTTTGCTTAGAACAAGCTAAATAATCTGCCAATGGGGTAAGAAAAATAATGTTATTTCAAACAAAGAATAAGATTATTTTCCTTACCCCATTGGCAGATTTCAAGCAAAAACACACTTAATTTTGACTACTTTACTACAATGTGAGTAGTAAACTAAAATGAATTTATTCTGTAATTATAATCAATTATTATAATAATGCAATCTATCTATAGCAATTATCTATCATTTTAATTAAAAAAAAATAACTTTTTTTCTCAAGTGGGCATAAAAAGAACATCTGTTTTTCCAGAGACAATGTGAAAGACAGAATCCCAGAGAGATTGCAGGCTTTATTAATGTAAGATAAAGAACCGTTTATGGAAACATAATCAGATTATAGTTGGACAGTACCAGTACAAATCTGTGCCGACTTCAAATTATACTTTTGCGAGATGATAAAGTGCATCTTCAATTCTGACCGGCAGATGTCGCTGTTTTCCTGTAAATGAATGCATGCAGAGTCTCGCACTAAATCAACAAAGGTTATGGGGTTTCATTTTTAATGCATTAACATATTCGTTGATTTAAAAACGTGGTTATAAAACAACTATAAAATGCTCTGCCAAAAAACTAAAAAAAGGACGTCCAAAAACTACATGCAAACATCCCGATTGTTACTTATTATCATTAGTTTATGTTTCAATACGGAAATGCAGAAAGTCAAATGTTGCAAATACTGCATAGTAGAAAATATTATGTTTTGTGTCCAAGCGCTTTCAATAAAATATACACTTACAGGATTGCAGGATTTAGAATCGGGTTTATTGTTTGTTTTTCAAATTCATCTGATTATATTACAGTTAATACAGTGAAATATTTGATTATATAAAGTCATATTACATGTTGCATCCTAAGGCAAAAACTTACTCTTCAAAAATGCATAAAATACATTGTGTCTACAAAAACTTCATGATCTGAATATAATGCAATTATAATCAACCCTTTGATTTGATTGCAGACGGAACCTAAAATATAAAGGGAAATAATAATAATAATAATAATAATAATAATAATAATAATAATAAATCAATGCAATATAATAATAATTAGGTGCATTTAACTTGAAATGAAAATAATTTTTGCTTTTTCGCTCCCTGACAGACTGCAGTGGTTTTAATGCGCATGGACAGTGAATGATGAAGAGCAGCAGTTTTACTGTCATGAGTCTGATTGAGATTTATATTACAGTCCAGATGACTTACAGCGACTTTACAATGATAAGATTCAGATGAAATTACAAATGAAGTAAAATTGCACAACGGAAAAGATGACAACCCGTTTCTGAGCGTCTGTGACAAACATGAGGTTTACATGAGGTTTGGCCAATTTACTAAAATAGCATGAATAAATTCGTTTCCTAATTGTAAAGACAGTATATAATAGACACAAAACACACATTGTTCGTAATTAACTCGTTTGTTTGTAAGCGTAGCATGCCTACAAAAATAAAAAATTGCAAAAGTGTAAAGTCATCGTCATATTTCAGAGAGCGCATTTCTCCTTTCTCGTCGTTTTGATGAAGGTCTAAATAATGTTGAACCCTTTTAAATTCAGGAGGGCCATATTTCACCCGTGATCCATAAACGCTGCACTTAAACAGATGATCTCTGTCTCTGATTCAATACACGGAAAAAACACACCACCACACATTAAAGATGTCATATATATTACATGTAGCCTAAATATAGTTAGCTCATTTACAGTCAGGTCCACTAAATAATAACATATTAGCTTAGATAAATGATGTTATCACACCAGGAGAAATGTCTTGTTAACAATGGGTTAGATATGATCAGCATCAGAGTTTAATAGAATTCTGTTGAGGAACAAATAAGTCTAAATTTAAAATGTAAATGTCACTTAAGCCTGTTTTAGATGATTATGCTATTTTTAACAACAAGGCCGATTAAGTTTGTAAACGTCTAGGTGTTTGCGTTAAAACTGTGAGCGATATTTTCAGTAATAAAAACTCATTCTAATATTTGAGTATGAATATTTATGTTCGCTATTAAATAAGCGTGTTATGAAGTTTTAATAAAATCGAATCACCCATTTTAACTATATATAAATACCATAATGGTGTTAGGTTTTCCTCACTTAATTAGTGTTAAATATTCGTTCTGAACGAAATGGAATATAATCGACTTGTAAATAAACTAAAAATAGCGTTATTAGTTGCATGGAAGTTAATGTACTTACTCTGCCAGCGTCATAAAGTAAACGCGTCTATTGTGTCAAATGTCGAAACAATGATTGCTACAGTGCGACGCGTCATTAATGCCGCTACAATACGAGCTTGATGGAGTGCGGCTTGGTATGCAAATACGCCGCTCGCGTCGTCCAATCAGAGCGTAGCGTCACTTAGCGTCTTCCAATGGGAGATACGCGTTCGCAGGTGGCGGTGCGGTTATCTGCTAGTCATCGCCGCTGGAGTCCATTGACCGGAGAACGGCGCATCAGATGCGGGTGATCGCAGCACTCAGAGCGGGCGTGAGATCGGGATTCTCATCGGGATTCTCCTTCGGGACGCTTTTGAAACTCTTTCGCATGGGTTGAAACTTTCCGGTTGAATCTTTCAGTTTTAGCGGATGAGTTGTCAAGTTGTGGTCGCTCAACTTTCTTGCTTCGAACTTTCTTTCCTCGCGGTTTATCCTGTGGTTCAGGCGCACCAATGTTAGCTGTCGGGCAGATGGATAGTAACCGGCAGAGTGCTTTCGTCCTGGGCAGCACTCCACTGGCTGCGCTGCATAACATGACCGAGATGAAGACGTCTTTATTCCCGTACGCTCTGCAGAACCCCGCGGGCTTCAAGGCTCCGTCCCTCGGCTGCCTGAACTCTCAGATCCCGCTGGGAACGCCACATGGAATTAGCGATATCTTGGGGAGACCCATCACCACCGCCGGACAGCTGCTCTCGGGGTTTCCCAGGATCAACGGCTTGGCCACTTCAGCGGGGATGTACTTCAACCCGGCGGCCGTGTCTCGGTACCCCAAACCGCTAACGGAGTTGCCCGGGAGGGCGCCCATATTCTGGCCGGGGATGATGCAGGGCTCGCCCTGGAGAGATCCGCGGGTTCCCTGTCCGGGTGAGTTTTGCAAACTGGCTTACACTTTTAAAAATAAAGGTTATTTGCATGCAAAGTCGAAAAAGATTTAGATTTGTAAAATGTTCTTCAAAGTGGTTCTTCCAGGAACTGTTCACTCAAAGGTGAAAATGAAAACGGTTCTATGGCATTACTGCAAATAGACCCTTTTGGAAATTTTTTAAAAGCATATGTTGGTTTGCAGGCTCAAATTGTTGGAATATCAGTGTTTGACAACTATTCACTCGCAAATAGCGTCAAACAGTGTCTCGGTTTTCGGGTTTATTTGAACTAACCCGTGTCTTATTTTTTTTCTTCAGCTCAGGCAAATATGATGCTGGACAAGGATGGAAAGAAGAAACACTCCAGACCAACTTTTTCGGGACAGCAGATTTTCGCTCTGGAGAAAACCTTCGAACAGACCAAATATCTTGCTGGTCCAGAGAGAGCTCGACTCGCATATTCTCTGGGAATGACCGAAAGTCAAGTCAAGGTAAATACAAGCGGTTTTTATTCATTTTTAACATTAATTTTGAGGTTAGACTTTTGGTTTCTCAATGCAAACAGCGTGAGAGCACGGCACGCTAAGGTTATTTTATTTGCGAAAGTCGCTGTCAGTTGTATGATATGAGGTTGTAAACAAGCAAACCTCGATGCATTCATTTATAATGTTGAAATGAAAATTATTGGGGTTATGCATTTTTTAAATAGTTTTGGTTTCAATATTGCACAGCACTGCAAACAGCTAGACCGTATATTTACACACTATCTGGTCAATCTGAAATGATTTTAATCAATTAGGTTGCTCGCACGCTATGCTTTGGGTCAAATGTGGAATATCCCAACTTTGGGTTTAAAGTTGAATTGAAAAATTTAACCCAACAGTTGGGTTACTCCATATTTGACCCAAAGTTGGATTGAAACAAACCAGCATTTTTTTTTTTTTTTTAAGAGTGCATGCATTTTCGCTTGGTTTAATTTAGTTGAACTTACATGTAACTATTGCATTAAAAAATGAATAGGCTAATAATTGGTCACGGATATGGACAGTGCACTAAAGCGTCTTTTTTTCTTTCTCAGGTTTGGTTTCAAAACAGAAGAACCAAATGGCGGAAGCGGCACGCGGCTGAAATGGCCACGGCTAAAAAGAAACACGACTCGGAGACGGAGAAGATGAAGGAGAGCTCGGACAACGAGGAAGATGATGAATATAACAAACCTCTGGACCCGAACTCCGACGACGAGAAAATCACGAGACTGTTAAAAAAGCACAAGACGAGTAACCTGTCCCTCATCAGCCCCTGCAGCAACAGCTCGGACACTTTGTGATGATACTGAGCGAAAAGACTCTTCATCATCATCATGAAGATGATGATCTGCTTCAGATTCTAATGGAGAACCGAGGCAGAATTAAGCAGGGTATAAACACACTGTTCACGCTGCTTTTGCTTTGCTCTGAATGCGGTTGTACAGTTAGAAGTGGACGTGAGATGTATATATATTTTTTACTGAGTAAATTATCATATTGAAGCATCACGAAGACGTGCCAACTTCATCCACCCTCCTCCTCCTCATCTTCATTAAGATCATTTTTGTCTTCGATCGCCGAAGAATAACTACGCATTTTCCGCCTAAAAGTTTCACTTTTTTTTATTTTGGAAACAGATACACAAAGTGTATAAAGAAGTGCCAGTGCTGTAAATGATGTGAATAGAATTTGTTTTAATAATGTCCTTTTTGGCCGCTGGAGTTTATGTTTTACCTCACAACACGGAGAAAATACACAAAGATGGACATAAATATTGACGAAGAGAATATTATTGCTTCCGTGAGGACGGAAGAAAAAACTTTGTATTATCAATAAATTATTTAACAAGCCAATGTTTTAAAAACCTCCTGGTCTTTTTTTAATTTCGTACATTTACTGTTGTTTTGTAGCGCATGTATTTTGAGAAAAGCAATTGCATATTATTATAGATCCGTGCATTCATTTCCTAATACAATTCTTACACGATTGTCTAATGCAAGATTAATTTAAAGACGTGCACGCTTTATAAATGTGAAAACAAATTTCGACGCTTTAGGAGGAATATTTAGTGTATAGTCTGTTTTTACAACCATTGAAGTTTTATTTTTAGAAACCCGAACTGCTTCTCTCGGACTGATGAGGATAATAAATAATAGCTCTTCAAACAGACATTTATAGATTAGCTCATATTTGTGACCCTGGACAACAAATCTAAAATATTTGTAGCAATAGCAAAAAATACACTGTATGGGTCAAAAATTATTTTATGCAAAAAAAATTAGGGTATTAAGTAAAGACCATGTTCCATGAAGATATTCTGTGAATTTCCTACCGTAAATATATCAAAACTTAATTTTTGATTCGTAATATGCATTGCGAAGAATTTCATTTGGACAACTTTAAAGGCGATTTTCTCAATATTTAGATTTTTTTTTCCACCCTCAGATTCTAGATTTTCAAATTGTTGCATCTCAGTCAAATATTGTCCTATCCTAACAAACCAAACATCAATGGAAAGCGTATTTATTGAGCTTTCGATTATGTATAAATGTCAGTTGAAAAAAACAGACCTTTATGACTTATGTGGTCCAGGGTCACATATTATTAAATATCCGTGCATTAATATCCAAATACAATTCTGATACGATTGCTACTAATAATTCAAGATTAATTTAAAGACGAACACGCGTTTATAAACGTGAAAACCAATTTCCTACAAAAGTAATGACACATATTCAGTCTATAGGCTATATTTTAGGAGCCCGAGTTGCTGATATGGATAATAAATAATAGCTCTTTTAACAGACATTTATTAGATTAGCTCACATTTGAATTTATTAGTTCAAACATTTTTTTTTTTTACATTTTAAACTTTTAAACTTAAACTTTCGTGATGAAGAATACAAATACAATACAAATTTCTCTGGTATGCTATTTATTTTTAAATAGTTGTAAGTCATGCCAGTAGTTTATATGATTTCGATAATAAGCGTTACAAAAATCGCTTGTCGGGTTGCTATGGTAACAGCGGGTAAAACTTTCGCGATTAATTAACTTTTGCGCGTGCAGAAATGTAGTCAAAACGTCTATATAAATATACTTACATGCAAAAGAAAGACATACTCCCGATTTTTTTTTTCTGTTTTAGTGAGTTTCAACCACCAACTATGTGCATTTCCTTTATAAACAAGACATTTTATAGTAACAAATGTGACCCTGGACTACAAAAGTCGTAAGTGAGAATGTTTCGATATTGAGATGTATGCATCATCTCAAAGTTAAATAAATAAGTTTGTTAGGATTGGACAATATTTGGCTAAGATACAACTATTTGAAAATCTTAAATCTGAGGGTGCAAAAAAATCTAAATATTGAGAAAATCGCCTTTAAAGTTGTTTAAATGAAGTTCTTAGCAATGCATATTACTAATAAAAAATTAAGTTTTGATATATTATATAATGGAACATAATCTTAATATCCTAATGATTTTGGGCATAAAAGAAAAATCAATAATTTTTGACCCATTCAATGACCATAAAATCTGAAGGTGCAAAAAATCTAAATATTAAGAAAATCGCCTTTAAAGTTGTTTAAATGAAGTTCTTTGCAATGCATATTACTAATAAAAAAATAAGTTTTGATATATTATATAATGAAACAATCTTAATATCCTAATGATTTTGGGCATAAAAGAAAAAATAATAATTCTGACCCATAAAAATGACCATAAAATCTGAAGGTGCAAAAAATATTGAGAAAATCGCCTTTAAAGTTGTTTAAATGAAGTTCTTTGCAATGCATATTACGAATAATAATAAAAAAAAGCTTTGATACATTTACAGTAGGAAATTCAAAAAATGTCTTAATGGAGCATTACTTAACATCCTAATGTATTTTGGCATAAATTATATTTTTGGCTATTGCTAGAAATATTTGTTGTGGTTCAGGGTCACAAATATGAACTAATCAGTCCGAGAGAAGCAACTTATGATTTTCCAGAGTCACAAATGATAATAATAATGTTTTTTGTTGTTGTTGTTGTTTTTTTGTTCCAGGGACCACCAATGATGGCAAATGCATGTAAATCTCCTGGTGTTTCTGATGTGCTTGACTAATGACAAAGAGGCACTGATTCATGGGTTCATTCATTGAGTTCTAATGGTTTTATTGCTTTTGGAGGTCTTGCCATCCATGAGGTCTAATCGCTATCTGCTTAAAGAAAAAGAGTGAATCCTATCACCTGACCTGCTGGGAAAAAAAGACAGTTAACAAGCAGTTTTTCTAACCAAATCACTGTCGAAGCGACACAAAATCATTCCCGCTGATAGTGAAGGATCGATCTAACGGATGCTTGACTCTGTAGTGAATTCGATCAGTGTTAGCCAAACGCCACTGATGCTGAGAACAACAAGAAATCAAAGCCACATCAGGACACTTTACTTTACAGCGTTCGCATTCGTGCTGGACCTTCATGCACAAAACACACTGCTGCTGTAAAGTAAAGTGTAAAGAAATTTCTCCTGGTCCTTGAGTGTTTTTACACAATGCCATCCAAACTCAAACTCTACATTTTGAGTTAGTTAGAGAATAGTTGGCACCATGACACAATAACAAGAAATCATACAAAAAAAAAAAAAACAACAACAAAGAAAATAAAGGATTCAGCTATTTAAGATACCCAGGCCTAGTTAAAATATCACATTCAACCATAACATTATTACACAGAAATAAGTTAGAATAAGAACAGTACTGTAAGAACCGAGCAAGACTGCTATTCAAACTATCTTATATACTTGCATGGTTTATGGCACTGCTTAAAAGATAAAAAATTCAATTGGCTATATATATATATATATATATATATATATATATATATATAAATCATAAAGGCTGAAATGGCATTTTCGGCTTATGATGATGATCTGGATTTAGTCGTTTCTTTACACCTATTCGAACTTTACACCCAAAAGCAGTCGTTCTTATCAATATCAATACGTCAGCATATCAGTTTTGGTACGAATCATAAATTACAGTATCTCTTTAAAAAGTACAGTATATAAAACGAGACTCGTGTATGCGGTCGTATGTGGCACGGCACAAAAAAACACACAAAAACCCAAGATAAACAAGATTCGAGAATGGAAATCATACAAATGCTTAAACAGAATATATAGCTATCTATTCTAACAGAGAGAGACTAGAAGTCTAGAAATCAGCACACCTCTATGTCATCATGTACAAATAAACCTAAGCGTAGAGAAATACCAGATATGACAAGAGTTTTTGCATTGCACTTTTTTTTAGAAACATCTTACATACTGTATGGAAGTAGCTACGTCTTAAAATCGCTTTAAAATCTGTGTTTCTGATCTATTAGAGTTTGGGAAACGAGGCTGAGATGTGTGTGTGTGTGTGTGTGTGTCCATGATCTCGACTCTTGAAGCATTCATGAACTCAGTGTGTGGTTTCTATGGATGTGATTGCATGCACTGGACAAATGCGACTGGTCAGTCCTGCTGAAAAGTCTTTACAGGGTCCTCTGTTTGTGTGTGTGTGTGTGTGTGTGTGTGTGTGTGTGTGTGTGTGTGTGTGTGTGTGTGTGTGTGTGTGTGTGTGTGTGTGTGTGTGTGATTGTGTGTGTGTGTGTGTGTGTGTGAGAGTGTGTGTCCATCCACCCGTGTCCGAGCTTCTCACAGGGACGCTTTTCATGAAATCTTCTCCACCCTTTGGCACCGTTTTCCTGTTGCACAAACACACACACACACACACACACACACACACACACACACACACACACACACACACACACACACACACACACACACACACACACACACACACACACACACACACACACACACACAAGTCATGAGAATCAGACGTGGATGTCAAAGGCATGTGGATAGTATAAATGAAATAAGAGTGAAAAAGAAAATATTTACCACATCACTGCACGACACAACACTTGTGCTTATTTGCATTAGGTTTACCTGGCCCTGGGGTTAACCGAAAGTACAAGTAGACCGGCTGCAGGAAATACAACAAACAGCACACTTTAGATTGACAGTGCATCATGAGCAAACTCAAAGCTCGCTCTTTAGTTTGTGCAAACACAAAAACACACACTTCTGAACTGTTCTTCCATGGGTGTATAATTCACTGACATTTCTAGAACATCTGAAGGTTTTTTTTTTTTGGCGAGTGTGTGTTTGTCTGGTTCAGTCGCGCTCATGCACACACACTTATTGGTCTATGAGGATCTAATTTTGAAAAAGATTTAGGATCTAGATCTAAGAAAAATAAATAAATAAAAAATTAAATGAAATCAAATAATCTGTTCCTAAAATATACATTTTTATTCTTTATAATTCCGTTGTAAGCACTTGATGTAAAAACTAAAAAAAAACTAAAAAAAAAAAAAATTATATATATATATATATATATATATATATATATATATATATATATATATATATATATACATACATATATATATATATATATTTTTTTTTAAATGGTATTTTTAAGATATTCTTTATAATTCAGTTTTAACCACTTGATGTAAAAACTCAAAACAACAACAACAACAACAAACAACATGCAAAATAAATAAATATATTTTAATAATGTTATTTTTAGGATACTAAAGAAAATTTAGAATGTTATATGTGACCCTGGACTCCAATAAATAAAAAACACAACAAAATCAAATAATCTGTTCATGAAATATACATTTTTATTCTTTATAATTCAGTTTTAAGCACTTGATGTAAAAACTTCCCCCCAAAAAACATGCAAAATAAATAAATGTATTTTAAAATGGTATTTTTAGGATATCAAGGACTATTTAGAATATTATATGTGACCCTGGACCCCAATAAATAAAAAACACAACAAATTAAATCAAATAATCTGTTCCTAAAATATACATTTGTATTCGTTATAATTCAGTTTTAACCACTTAAAGTAAAAACACCAATAAATAAATAAATAAATAAATAAATAAATAAATAAAGATATTACAAATAAATAATAAATAGAGATACAACTATTTGAAAATCTAGAATCTGAGGGTGCAAAAATTCAAAATATTGAGAAAATTGCCTTTAAAGTTGTCTAAATGAAGTTCTAGTAAATTCTGGAATTAAAAACAAAGAAATGGCAAAAAAAATGGAATAAAAGTGAAATTTTTACATCATTGCAACTGAGCAAAACTTTCCATTTTGGGTTTTTACATGTTTTTTTTTTATTTATTTATTTATTTTACAAGTGTTAACATGTCATATAAAATGGATTAGACAAAAAAAGTTTTATCAAACTGACTGAAATTTCAATCGTTTTGCAGCATAATTTTGACCCACACGATGCATACAAATATACCCGCGCTACTTAAGACTGGTTTTGTGCTCCAGGGTCACATATAATTTAAAAACAGTACTGTATCAATCAAAAACTGCTATTGAAACTCTCTAATTGAATGTTTTGTAGATCATTTTTCATATTTTTGGCTTTCTGTGAAACAATTCAGCTCAATTTAGTTTGGAAATCTGATAGAATGTTCAGCAGAGGGGTCATTTGCATACTGAATTCTGATTGGTGTTCTTTGTTGATTGTATTTGCATACTGATCTGTGATTGGTCGGGAGTGCGTTATATATTCTGCACCATCACAGGAGCATTGTTCATTCTTTTGTACAGACCAGACTAAAACCTCAACTCATTCATTCATTCAGAAAATGAGATCTAACAGCACTGGAACACTTTTAACTCTCACCAGTTTAAGTTTAATGTTTAATGTGACTGATTCAGATCTAAACAAGTTATCTGACCTTTTTCGAATCATTTACGAATTATTTTTAGGTTAAATCATATTCACCCAAGTATGTCTAAACTGACACACACATAAACAAACTAGTTGAAGAAGTTGTACCTTGTGGTCCCCCATACACACGTTGGGTCCGATGGTGTCATACGTTATTGATTTCTCCTCATTCTCTGGCTGCAGAACACAAAAGCGCACAAAATGTGATTACGGACACAAAGCAGATGCATGCATGTAGCTCAGATACTAAGAAGAGCTTTTATAGGGTTACATTTAAGTGCCAATAAATCAAAATTCAGGAGCTTTTTCATATCTGAAATGCAGCGAAAGCATTTATCATATTTATCTAAATTGAAAATAATGCTCTGAATCGAGCGAGACAGAAATGATGCAGTGCTCTTTAGAAACCACACACACACACACACACACACACACACACAGAAACAGAGCTGAACTAAACGCTCACAAACTCACAAATAAGGAAGACCAACTCAAGCAAACCAGATTTATAGATAATACAGACGGGAGAAAAGCTTGGCTGTTGCTTCATAAATACTGTTTTCCCAATAAGACCAAAAAACACAAAATGTCTAAATATGCCGATGTTCTCAGCTTCTGTACATTTTGTGGTTGTGACTCATGAGGATGAAACATTAATGCATTTATGCTTTTACTGTGAATTAATTCAGAAGTTTTAGTAGACTCACTTCTTAAATTTTCTTCTTAAATTAATTAATTAAAAAAAGCACAGATTCTTAAAAAAAATATTAGAAATTATTTGATGATTATATTGATATAGTCTGCTTTCCTCTACTTGTCAATGTTTTCCATTTTATTTATTTAAGTTTTATTTTTTTTGTTTATTTTTTCATCACTACTTTTATTTTAAAATGTTTAAATTATTAATTTTTTTTATTTGTCCTAAACTTTTATTGATTGATTGACTGTTGGTTTTATTACTACTTTAACTTTTTTTTAATTATTTATAATTACAAAAGCATTTATGTATTTATTTTTTTAAATTTAGTTTTAGCCTTGTTTGATCTATCACTGCTTTTACTTTTTTTTAATATATTTATTTAAAATTATATTTATTTGTTTATTCACTTTTTTTGGGGTTTAAATAATGAATTTGTTACAACTTTTACTTTTTAAAATTATATTTATCTAAAACTGTATATGTTTTATCTTTTTTATGTCTCTTGTTTTAACCAGGTTTGTTACTTGTAAACTTTTATGCAGATGCTCTTCAATGTTCTTCTGAAGATGTTTTTGATTTGAAGTGGATTTTCATGAACTTATTAACAGGCATCTGAGCTTGTTTTAATCATAAACTCACTTCATTTTGATCAGTTTCTCATAAAACAAGACTTTTTATCTTCTGTCATTTTATATCTCTAGTAAATGCATTGTAAATTTTGTATCTTTAGACGTTTGCACTGGAAAACAAAACAAATCTTGATGAAGATCAGCACTTTTCCTGTATTCTAGTGGTTCAGAACAGATGTTAAAGCCTATTTTGTTTGTAAAATGCATTATAAAGTCATGCACATCGGTTGGAAGTTGCATTTTCAAACTTTGCAAAAGCATTGCAAATACATTAACCATTGTGTTCTGTAGTTCTAGTACAAATATCTAAACATCCTTAAATCAAGATGCATTTACTGGAGACGCAATAATTAAGATGCAAAGTCTTGTTTCCTTAGAAACTGATCGAAATGATTGAGTTTATGATAAAAACAAGAACAAATGTCTGTCAATGAGAAATGAAAACTTGTTTCACTTTGAACAAAGTAGATTTTTCTGAACTTATTGACAGGTATTCGTTACCGTTTTGATCATAAACTCACATCATTTTGATCAGTTTCTCAAAAAACAAAACTCTTTTATCTTCTGTCATTTTACATCTCCAGTAAATGCATTTTAATTTAGAAATCTTTAGACATCTGCACTGAATAAACATTCTATATTCTAGTGGTTCAGAGCAGATGTTAAAGTCTTTTTGTTTGTAAAATGAATTATGAAGCCATGCATATCGACTTTTATTTTTTTTTGCATTATTGACACTATTTTCCTATTTAATGCTGTAAAGCTGCTTTGACAAAATCTGTATTGTTAAAAGCGCTATATAAATAAAGGGTTAGGGTTTTATTATAAGCTGAAATTGCATTCATTTTACTTAATTTAATTTCTTTCTACCTTTCTCATATTAAGCCTATTTTGTTTGTAAAATGCATTATGAAGTCATGCATATCGATTGGAAGTTGTATTTTCAAACTTTGAAGCATTGCAAATACATGAACCATTGTGTTCTGGATTTCCAGTACAAATATCTACACATCCTTAAATCAAGATGCATTTACTGGAGATGCAAAAATGAAGATACAAAGTCTTGTTTCCTGAGAAAATGCCTGTTCATTTATAAATCTTTAGACGTTTGATATTCCTATGTTCTAGTGGTTCAGAACAGATGTTCAATTCTATTTTGTGTGTAAAATGAATTCAAAAGTCATGCATATCGATTGGAACTTGCATTTTCTCAATTATTTCTTTTTTTTGCATTATTGACACTATTTTCCTATTTAATGCTGCGAAGCTGCTTTGACACAGTCTGTATTGTTAAAAGCGCTGTATAAATAAAGGTTTAGGGTTTTATTAGAATCAGCTGAAATTGCAATAATTTGACCTTTTATTTAATATCTTTCTACCTTTCTCATTTCAAGCCTTGTTTGTTACGTGCAGTGTTTTATGTAGATTTGTTTGTGTCCTTTCTGATAAGGAGCTGAAGGTGTCTGCATGTGAATGAGCGCACAGACGCGCGCGGGTCAGTCGTGGCGTCCTGCGCCTCCCAAAGCGGCCGTACATTCATCAAACGCCGGCTTGATAATTTACAAAGGCAGCATAAAATTGTGGATTTTCGGCCTGCGTAATCTTTAGACAGATAAACAAATTACGGCAGGGGCCGGGGCCGTTCCTCTGCCCGCGCTTGACTGGCTCTTCATTACGGCGCACACGCCGCCGCGGACCTTTGGCGTGTTAGGGCTCGGCAAGCAGAAAATAACATGACGCGGAGCTAACAGAGCGCGGCATGATAGATGAGGCTGTTTACGGGCCCGCGTCTAAACAATCTGCACCGCCGCACCGCTGGACGGCCCGCCGACGCTCGCCGCAAACCACGTTTGTCTCAGCTACTCGACGACTATTAAGAAAACAAACACTGCTCTGCAGTAAGTGAGTGGATCTGAGGGTCAGCAGCTCTTCATTAACCATTGACCTGAGGAACATCACTAACACTACTACTAGTGCTCAAACACTAACTAGGAATCGTAAGTAAAGCAGTGTTTGTCTGATCTAAACGGCTCGATTTAAGAGCATGCAAAGAAAACAGGAATAAACTGAAGTGAAATTTATTTGCAATGCTTTAAAGTTTGAAAATACAATTTGCAGATAGAAGATTCTTAAATTAACATGCATTTACTGGAGATATTAAATGACAGATGATAAAAAAGCCTAGTTTTCTGAGAAACTGACCAATTAAGCACAAATATCTGTTAATGAGTTCATAAAAATCTACTTTGTTCAAAGTGAAACAAGTTTTCATTTCTCATTGACAGACATTTGTTCTTGTTTTAATCATAAACTCAATCATTTTGATCAGTTTCTCAGAAAACAAGACTTTGGATGTAATTTTTTGCGTCTCCAGTAAATGCATCTTGATTTAAGGATGTTTAGATATTTGTACTAGAACTACAGAACACAAAGGTTAATGTATTTGCAATGCTTCAAAGTTTGAAAATACAACTTGCAATCAATATACATGACTTTATAATGCATTTTACAAAAAAAAAAAAAAAAAGGCTTTAACATCTGTTTTGAACCACTAGATTTTTTGTCTTTTCCAGTGCAAACGTCTAAAGATTGATAAATTAACATGCATTCTAAGAAAACAAGACTGTATCTTAATTTTTGCATTTCCAGTAAATGCATCTCGGTTTTAAGGATGTTTTGTACTGGAAAATAAGACAGAAATACAGAATGGTTAATGTACTTGCAATGCTTCAAAGTTCCAATACAAGAAAATACAACTTTCAATCAATATGCATGACTTCAAAATGCATTTTAGAAACAAAATAGGCTTCAACGTCTGTTCTGAACCACTGGATTTTTGTTGTTTTCTAGTGCAAACGTCTAAAGATTCATGCATTTGCTGGAGATATTAAATGACAGAAGATAAGAAGTCTTGTTTGAGATGAGAAACTGATCAAGAATTGTATCTTAATTATTGCGTCTCCAGTAAATGCATCTTGATTTAAGGATGTTTAGATATTTGTACTGGAAATCCAGAACACAATGGTTCATGTATTTGCAATGCTTCAAAGTTTGAAAACGCAACTTCCAACCGATATGCATGACTTTATAATGCATTTGACAAACAAAATAGGCTTTAACATCTGTTCTGAACCAATAGAATACAGGAATAGTGCTGCTCTTCATCAAGACTTTTGTCGTTTTCCAGTGCAAATCATCTAAAGATTCATAAATTAACATGCATTTACTAAAGATATAAAATTACAGAAAATAAAAAGTCTTGTTTTCTGAGAAACTGATCAAAATGAAGATTATGATTAAAAAGTTTATTTTATAATGTTTCCTAATGCTCACTTATAATGACAGGAAGCTTTTGATATTTTAAAATGTTATCATTTAGAAATAATAAATACATTTTTGTAAAATTTTTATTTAAAATTTTTTGGTTTTATTTTTCATTTATTACTACTTTCTGAAACTGTACTGATTTTACTTTTTATTTAGTTTATTTTTTAATTTATTTTGTAACTTATTTCTTGTTGTAAGCCTAAAGATGTTTTTTTTTTATAGTTTCATGTGTTTCTTTAGTAGTGCAAATATAATAAATATAACATAAATTATATCTCCAGATAAACATCTAAACAAGTAGAACGTTCAGATTAAAATTGTCATGCATTGCATTTTTTATATTTTATATTAATTTTATGTTTCTCAATGCTCACTTATAATGATAGCAAGATATTAACATCAGAAACGGTCATACTTTAATTAAAGACCATTTTCTAGCCTAACTTTTACACTCCGTTTGAGGTGCGTGTCTCCTTTAAGACATGTAAACGACCCACTTCTGTGATTGGTTAATCTATTTGCATATGAAATGAGCATGATTTATGTGAAATGGTGAGGTTTTGATTTTAGTTTAATGTTATGAAATCCATAAATTATAAAACCAACTCAGTTTGAGCTATAAAGCAGCTCTACAGAAGACAATAGAGTCATTATTCAGATCAGTTCAGTTCAATAACTGTTGCAAAATGCATCAATTGCGAAACCAAATCAGCTCAATTCAGGTCAAGGTTTGTTTTGTTCAGATTAACACCACTTACAATCTGACAGAGAGAGAGAAATGAAGCTGTTAAACTAATGATCTCACCTTTATGAGCAGGTCTTTGGCCGAGGCGGACATGAGGATTCGGTCACACCAGGCGGGACATCGAGTGTTCATGTACTGCTTTCCCTGACTGGAGTCTTCACTGTATGGATAACTGCGGAAACACACACAACAACTGATCTGTGCTCTATAATCATTCATTAGTGCATAAAGACTCTTATTTAACAGCTTGCATTTTCAGTTTGCAGTGTAAAATGAGCAGACCAGCCATTTGAAACACAGGAGCGATCAGCAGCGGATCTGATTTCTATTTCTGAGAGCTCACGTCTGACAGCTCTGGGGGAGCAGATGGTACACGATACAGACACAATGGACATCAGATTGAGGCGTCCAGATAACAGCCTTATGATGTTAATGATGGACTTCCTACACGAGACAGCATGAGATCATAATCACAGCGTGAATGGAGCGTGTGCATTATGGAGTCTATTGTGTCCAATTATAATACAAACTACAACCAGCAGGAGAAGTCACTGTTTCATATTGCACATCAAAATCTAAACTACAAATCAGACTACTTTTTATTGAGATTTTGTCATTCTGATGAAGATTTGTGACATTATTTTGATAACACTTAAACACATTTTCCCTAAATTTTTACTGCAATGCAATGAAATGCAATGAAAAAAACCTAACTTTTTAAAACTAATTTTATTACTTGATGAAAATCATCTTGTCCAGACACCTTTATTATTATTTGTATTTAATCTGCGTAAAATAACTGAACTACTATGATGTATACTTGTATTTTAAAATACAATTTAAATAATGCTATTTAAATATATAATCATTTAATTTAAATAAAATGTTATTATTAAATTTACATTTTAAATGTAATATAATGTACATAATAAATTGCAGCATAAAGTAAATTACTTACACCCAATTGTGTTTGAAGGTGTACTTTACATAATATATTTAAATAATTAATTATTTTCTTCACATTATGGGATGTTTTCACAAAACTACTGACGTATGCTTTCTATAGTGTGACTGTGAGAGTTATTCAGGTGTGTTTTAAGATGTACTTTATATTATATAATTTAAGTTATATACTTTACTTATATACAATTTTTTTCATGTTTTGAGGTGGTTTTGCAAGACGGAATTGCGACATAAAGTCGGCATTGTGAGATATAAAGTTGGAATTGCATGATTTACAGTTGAAATTGGAATTGTGTGATATGAAGTCGGAATTGCGCAATATAAAGTCAGAATTGTGAGATATAAAGTCGGAATTACGATATGTAAAGTCGGAATTGCGAGATATAAAGTCGGAATTACGATATGTAAAGTCGGAATTGCGAGATATAAAGTCGGAATTACAAGATATAAAGTTGGAATTGCATGATATTCAGTTGAAATTGGAATTGTGTGATATGAAGTCAGAATTGTGAGATATAAAGTCGGAATTACGATATGTAAAGTCAGAATTGTGAGATATAAAGTCGGAATTACGATATGTAAAGTCGGAATTGTGAGATATAAAGTCGGAATTACGATATGTAAAGTCGGAATTCCGAGATATAAAGTCGGAATTACAAGATATAAAGTTGGAATTGCATGATATTCAGTTGAAATTGGAATTGTGTGATATGAAGTCGGAATTGCGAAATATAAAGTCAGAATTGTGAGATATAAAGTCGGAATTACGATATGTAAAGTCGGAATTGCGAGATATAAAGTTGGAATTGCATGATATAAAGTCGGAATTACGAGATATAAAGTCGGAATTGCGAGATATAAAGTTGGAATTACGAGATATAAAGTTGGAATTACAAGATATAAAGTCGGAATTGCGAGATATAAAGTCGGAATTCCATGATATAAAGTCGGAATTGTGAGATATAAAGTCGGAATTGCATGATATAAAGTCGGAATTGCGAGATTTAAAGTTGGAATTACAAGATATAAAGTCGGAATTGCGAGATATAAAGTCGGAATTGCATGATATAAAGTCGGAATTGCGAGATATAAAGTTGGAATTACAAGATATAAAGTCGGAATTGCATGATATAAATTCGGAATTGTGAGATTTAAAATTGGAATTACAAGATATAAAGTCGGAATTGCGAGATATAAAGTCGGAATTGCATGATATAAAGTCGGAATTGCGAGATATAAATTTGGAATTACAAGATATAAAGTCGGAATTGCGAGATATAAAGTCGGAATTCCATGATATAAAGTCGGAATTGCGAGATATAAAGTCGGAATTGCATGATATAAAGTCGGAATTGCATGATATAAAGTTGGAATTGTAAGATATAAAGTTGGAATTATGTGAAATAAAGTCGGAATTGCATGATATAAAGTCGGAATTGCATGATATAAAGTTGGAATTGTAAGATATAAAGTTGGAATTATGTGAAATAAAGTCGGAATTGCATGATATAAAGTCGGAATTGTGAGATTTAAAGTAGGAATTGTGTGATATAAAGTCGGAATTGCGAGATTTAAAGTCGCAATTTTGAGATACAAAGTTTGGAATTGTGTGATATAAAATTGGAATTGCGAGATAAAGTTGAAATTGCATGATATACAGGTGAAATTGGAATTGTGTGATATAAAGTCGGAATTGTGAGATATAAAGTCAGAATTGTGTGATTTGAAGTCAGAATTGCGAGATAAAGTTGGAATTGCAAGATATAAACTGGGAATTGTGAGATATAAAGTCGGAATTACGATATATAAAGTTGGAATTGTGTAATATAAAGTTAAAATTGTGAGATATATTATATATTTATATATTGAATACTATATATTTAAATAATATATTCTTTTCTTCACATTGACACATAATTTACAGTAAATAATATAATTTAAATAAATTCTTATATAAATTCAGTACCACAACAATTCTTTGATGTATATTTCAATTGTGTTGTATTAAAATGTAAAAATAAATCATATAATTTGATATAAAAATGAAATAAAAAAACCTCTTAAGACGTTTTTGCATTAGAGTAGGCCATTTATAACTGGGTAGAAAATGTGTTTGAAATAAAAAAATGCAAAAAGTGATTTAGTTTTTATCTCTTTCAGTTCTGAAATGAAATGTATTATATTTGTGAAGCAGTGCATGCGTTACTGTCCATATTCCGCGAACACACACACAGAGCACTAAGTGCGCGGCTGCTAGGACACACACAGACACTGGCTCTGGTCAATTGGCCGTGAAAGCGGCTCATCACGCGGTCGCCGAGACGGACGATCGGCTCATTTAGTGGAATCAGCTAATCAAACAGTTCGCGGCTCGACAACACCATCAGCATCGGCCGCTTCTGCCCAGCTGACCGTCTCCACGACGACCGGGTCAAGGGTCCAACAGGGGTGGTTAGCGGGGGTAAAAGAGGGGAGGGGGACTAGTTAGCCCACATCCGGCTAACACACAGGCCCCCGACCGAGTGGCCAAACAAGAGCCGGCAAGGGGCCTTTGCAGAACGTCTGAGCGCAATTAGCATTGATGGCACTTTAAGCATGTGGAAATGAAGGGCAGTTTTGGTATGCTAACGAGAGATGATTCTGAGGATGAAAGACAGGAGGAAGAATGAGTGAGTGAATGATAGCCGAGGATAGAGAGCGGGAAGAGCCGGATAATAAGGGATAGAGATGCAGAGTGTGGGAATTAAGGGGCGGGAGAAGCTCTTCAAAGCGTGCAGCTTTCTTCAGGGTGGCCCACACAAACCCTACAGGAAGTTTTAGATGCGCTCCTTCAGCTGGATTAAACACATCTGATCTGCCGAAGGACTGAACACATCTTTGAAATCGATCCCTGATGCCTGACGGCCGAGTGACGGCAGGAGGAAGGTGTCTGTATCCAGAGAGCAAACCAACCTTCATGATCAAGATGCATGCTCAGATTCAGTCTTCACTACTGAGACAGAGCCCCAATCTGACTCTAGTATGAGATGTTATCATTTCAAGTCTCTTCTGCTCACCAAGGCTGTTTTTATTTGATCAAAAATACAGTATATTGCAAAATATAATTACAATGTAAAATAGCTGATCAAAGCTGATTTTTCAGCATCATTACTCAAGTCTTCAGAAATCATGCTAATATGCTGTTTTGTTGCTCAAGACACATTTCTGATTATTATTAAAAACACTTGTGCTGCACAATATTTTTGTGGAAATTAATGCAAAAGCATTGAAATCAAATTTTTCTCTCTCAAATACGAAAGTTTATTTCTGCCATGGAATAAAAAAGAAAAATATGACTTTTTTATCTCACGCTTCGGATTTTTATTCTTGCAATTGTGTTTATATCATATTAGTCTCTATTTTTTATGCAGTTCTTAGAAAAAAAAAAAACGTGCAAGATATTAAGTCGAAATTGTGAGATATAAAGTCAAAACTGCAACATAAAAACTCAGAATTGGCAGATATAAACTTCCAATTCCAAGAAAAAAGTTTACTTTGGAGATAAAAAGAATTGCGCGATATAAAGTCAGAATCGTGAGATATAAAGTCGGAATTGTGAGAAATAAACTTGGAATTGTGAGACATAAACTATTAATTGCAAGAAAAAAGTTACATTTGGAGATATACAGTCTGAATGGGAAGATATAGAGTCAGAATTTTGAGACAAAGTTGGAACTGCGAGAAATTAAGTTGTAATTGCTTGATATAAAGTTGAAATTGCGGGATAAAAAGTTGGAATTGCGAGATATAAAGTTGAAATTGCGGGATAAAAAGTTGGAATTGCGAGATATAAAGTCGGAATTATATGATATAAAGTTAGAATTGCGAGAAATAAAGTTGGAAGTGCAAGATAAAAAGTTGGAATTGCAAGATAAAAAAAACGGAATTCCGAGATATAAAGTCGGAATTGTCAGATTTACTCGGAATTGCGAGATGCAAACTCGGAATTTTGAGATATAAAGTTGGAATAGTGAGATATAAAGCTGGAATTGTGAGATATAAAGTTGGAATTGTGTTAAATAAAGTCGGAATTACAAGAAATAAAGTTGGAATTGCAAGATAAAAAGTCAGAATTGTGATATAAAAATCGCCATAATCGCGAGATTAAAAAAAAAGGAATTGCAAAATTTAAAGTCAGAATTGTGAGATATAATCGGAATTGCAAGATATAAACTTGGAATAGTGAGATATAAACTTGGAATAGTGAGATATAAAGTTGGAATTACGAGAAATAAAGTTGGAATTACGAGAAATAAAGTTGGAATTGCAAGATAAAAAGTCAGAATTGCGATATAAAAATCGGCATAATCGCAAGATTAAAAAAAGGAATTGCAAGATATAAAGTCGGAATTGTGAGATATATAGTCGGAATTGTGAGATATAATCGGAATTGCGAGACATAAACTTGGAATAGTGAGATATAAAGTTGCAATTGTGAGATATAAAATCTGAATTGCAAGATATAGTTGCAATTACCTTTTTAATTTTTTTTTCTCCCATAAACAAATGTTAGTGATTCGAGTGAACTACAGTAGTCAACATTTGAAGTACATCAAAAACTTTCATCAAAGTTGTCCTAAAGCCAAAGCAATACCTGTTCTCATCTTAGGACAACTTTATTTAATTTTTTGGATCCATTATAAATGTTGACCACAATATTTTAGTGATTCTCTTTCGTATTGAATGAAATCTTTTTCAAATCCACATTAGTTTTGACTCACAGGATCTGATTGCAGTGCATTCTGGAATTGCGTTATCCGCTGTCTTTGGTCAAAACAAGTCAACTTAGATCGGTCTTCACATCAGTGATGTCTTATAATGCTGTGTAGGCAGGAACAGAGAGACTGTCACTGTAACTGCTCATACGAGGAGCTCACACACACACACACACACACACACACACACACACACACAGATGACAGCACTCTAATGCAACAGCAAACAGCGGCGCGGAGCCGCAGGGCGGTGATTAATGCTGTCGATTAGCGCGTACAAACTTATCTGGCAGAGTAAACGCTGCCGCTGGGTGTGTGAACCGGAGACCAGCAGACACTATCACACTCCTGCCAAGACTAATTACACTAATTAATGGGGCCACGCTGATAAACTCAACAATTGCCCACCTGTGTGTCTTACAGTCAGATCTCACACCAGCTTAACCATTCAACTAACACCGCCTGTTAACAATAACATTACACACATTTACACACAATCATACCATTTCAAACCTCAACATCTAGCCAGGTTTATTTTAGTATTTACCTGTATGTTTTTATTATAGTATTTTAGTATAATATTATAGCATTTATTAATATTATAATTTAGCTTTATTTATTTTTACATTTTTGTTATTTTTAATATTTAATATTTTAATAATTTTAGTTTTTGTAATTTTACTAATGTCAATTGTCTTAGTCTTCAGATTTGTAACCATATGTATTTTTAATATTCTTTTTCTATCAACAAGATATTAGAAACTATTCGATTAAAAATGTATTTTATATTTGTTTTAGTAATTTTACTACTTCAACTTATTCAAAACTAATGCGAAATGAAATTTCTCCCTTTTACTTAAGATTTTTAAGTTTAACCTTTTCTAATATTATTTTTCTAAATAGAAAAAATAAAATAGAAAATATTTAGAAAATTTATTTTAATCTTTATTTCAATTCATACAAAATTATTTCCAATATTTTAATTAAGAATAACAATAACAGCATCCAGCTAAATGTCTTCTTTAGGTAAGTCCTGCAGGTTTGAATGACATGTAAATGATAACATAATTTTTGGGAGGACTGTCGCTTTAAGCTGTCGCCTCGGTCACATGACCTATCCTAGCGCCGCTTTGACCGCGCCCCACATCGCGGACGGTTATCTCGTTATACATGATGACAAATACGTGACAAGCCAAACACTGATTCATTGAGACGCCTGCATTTAATGAGGGCCGTATAAACTCTGAACACAAAGAGACTGAACGCACCGATAAGAGATACGCTATTAATGAGAGGACAGAGGTCACATGATGCACTGCAGCACAGAACCATGGAGCTGTCAATCAAACACAGAGTTACAGAAAGAGGTGTGTGTTTGTCTGAATGTTTGTGTGTATGTGTTGCGCAACAGGAAAAAGCCAATTTCCGCGTATGATGATTTATAATCAAATCTATTTACGGTTTAGATTGTCTTTACTTTAGATTATAAAGCACAGTTAATGAGGTCATGATGTAATCGGATCTCAGACTTAATGTTTTCAGCCTGAGTAGCTCAGAATCAACCCATAAAAACCTAGAGAAGGTAGTTAGCAACTAAATATTGTTGAACTAAGTTCTCACGATAGTAAGCTGTCCCAAATCTGGTTCTCACAATGATCAGTTTGCCTTAAAATCCTTATTTCAACCATTGAAAATTACTAAACGCATAAAAATATAAAGTTATATAGAGATATAAAGAGATATACCCCCGGTTTCACAGACAAGGCTTAAGCCTAGTCTAAGACTAAAATGAAAGCCTGAGCTGTTTTAACTGAAAGAAACTTGCACTGACTGATCTTAAATTATATCATGCCTTTGTTTTGTCACAAGATGCACACCAGTAACATGTTTTTCTAAGCATGTTTATGAAAATTACTGAACTATGTGCTAATCCTGGTTTAGTCTAAGCCCTGTCTGTGAAACCAGGCCATAAAGTCGGAATTAGGAGATTAAAAAGTCAGAATCGCAAAATATAAAGTGGGAATTTGTAGAATATAAAGTTGAAATTGCAAGATATAAAGTCAGAATTGGGAGATTAAAAAGTCAGAATCGCAAAATATAAAGTTGGAATTGTGAGATACAAAGTCGGAATTGCAAGATATAAAGTCGGAATTGCAAGATATAAAGTTGGAATTGTGAGATATAAAGTTGGAATTGTGAGATATAAAGTCGGAATTGGGAGATACAAAGTCGGAATTGCAAGATATAAAGTTGGAATTGTGAGATATAAAGTCGGAATTGCAAGATATAAAGTTGGAATTACAAGATATAAAGTTGGAATTGTGAGATATAAAGTTGGAATTGTGAGATATAAAGCCGTAATTGGGAGATACAAAGTCGGAATTGCAAGATATAAAGTTGGAATTGTGAGATATAAAGTCGGAATTGCAAGATATAAAGTTGGAATTGCAAGATATAAAGTTGGAATTGCAAGATATAAAGTTGGAATTGTGAGATATAAAGTCGGAATTGCAAGATATAAAGTTGGAATTGTGAGATATAAAGTCGGAATTGCGAGATGTAAAGTTGGAGTTCTGATATATAAAGTCAGAATTGTGAGTTATAAAGTCTGAATATCGAGATATGAAGTTGGAATTGTAAGATATAAAGTCTGAATTGTGAGATATAAAGTCGGATTTGTGAGATATAAAGTCGGAATCTCAAAATTTAAAGTCGGAATTGTGAGAGATAAAGCTGTAATTGCCAGATAAAAACTTTGAATTGTGAGATGTAAGGTCGGAATTGCCGAAAATAAAGTCAGAATATTGAGATATGAAGTTGGAATTTTAAGATATAAAGTCGGAATTGTGAGATATAAAGTTGGAATCTCAAAATTTAAATTTGGAATTGCAAGAAATAAAGTCGGAATTGTGAGATGTAAAGTTTGAATAAAAATCTGAATAAAAATATATAGTGTGTAAAAACAACAAAAACAAAGTTACTAAAACTGTAACTATAATTAACATGAAAGCAGACCATCTAATTGTGTCTCAGTGATGCTAGAACAGCAGTGTTGATTATTGCTGAAGTGACGACACTTATGCCCTCTCACAAACACAGATGCATGTGTGTTCATCAAGCGTCTCAATGAAAGACGTCACTTCAGCGTTAAACGGCTTCACAACAATGTCACTCGACTGTCAATGAGTGTTTTTATTGCTGCTCTCTGACAGAATGACAGTGGAGACGGCTGGAGCGCAGAAGAATATCATGCAAACGTGTTACAAACAGACTTTCTTCAGTTCACACACGCTAGACGTCATACAGTGTGTTTCCTCAATGACACTGACTGTCAGAAATGATGTCACTCACAACTATTCACAGCCAAACTGCAAAATCAGTTGATGAGAGATTCTTTCAAATAAAACAAACCAAATGGCCATGTCAAGAATCAAGAGTTTCCTACATAGCTACATTTACAGCTACAGCATTAGAATTCATTGCATTTATAGATATTTCTGGATGCATTGACATTTGAATGACAGGTATTTGGATTAAATGTGAATTTTAAGGTCAATATTACTTTAAAAACATTAAATAAACATAAAATATATATAAAGATGTATACATATGTGCACAAAGCTTTTTGTATCTTTTTTGTATCAGTATCTAGCCGATTTAATATTATAAAACATATATTTGCAAAGAAATTTTCATGATTTTTCTATATAAAGTTGGAATTTCAATATAAAAATTCAGAACTGCAAGATATAAAGTTGGAATTGTGGGTAATAAAGTCGGAATTGTGAGATATAAAGTGAGAATCTCGAGATATTAATTCAGAATTGCAAGATATAAAGTCGGAATTGCAAGATATAAAGTCAGAATCTCGAGATATTAATTCAGAATTGCAAGATATAAAGTCGGAATTGTGAGATAAAGTCAGAACTGAGAGATAAAGTTGGAATTGTGAGATAAAAAGTTGGAATTGTGAGATAAAAAGTTGGAATTGTGAGATAAAAAGTTGGAATTGCGAGATAAAAAGTTTGAATTGTGAGATAAAAAGTTTGAATTGTGAGATGTAAAGTTGGAATTGCGAGATGTAAAGTTGGAATTGCGAGATGTAAAGTTGGAATTGTGAGATGTAAAGTTGGAATTGTGAGATGTAAAGTTGGAATTGTGAGATGTAAAGTTGGAATTGTGAGATAAAAAGTTGGAATTGTGAGATGTAAAGTTGGAACTGCGAGATGTAAAGTTGGAATTGTGAGATGTAAAGTTGGAATTGCAAGATAAAAAGTTGGAATTGTGAGATGTAAAGTTGGAATTGCGAGATGTAAAGTTGGAATTGTGAGATGTAAAGTTGGAATTGTGAGATGTAAAGTTGGAATTGTGAGATGTAAAGTTGGAATTGTGAGATAAAAAGTTGGAATTGTGAGATGTAAAGTTGGAACTGCGAGATGTAAAGTTGGAATTGTGAGATGTAAAGTTGGAATTGCAAGATAAAAAGTTTGAATTGTGAGATGTAAAGTTGGAATTGCGAGATGTAAAGTTGGAATTGTGAGATGTAAAGTTGGAATTGCGAGATGTAAAGTTGGAATTGCGAGATAAAAAGTTGGAATTGTGAGATGTAAAGTTGGAATTGTGAGATAAAAAGTTTGAATTGTGAGATGTAAAGTTGGAATTGCAAGATAAAAAGTTGGAATTGTGAGATGTAAAGTTGGAACTGCGAGATGTAAAGTTGGAATTGCGAGATAAAAAGTTGGAATTGCGAGATAAAAAGTTGGAATTGTGAGATGCAAAGTTGGAATTGTGAGATGCAAAGTTGGAATTGTGAGATAAAAAGTTGGAATTGCGAGATGTAAAGTTGGAATTGCGAGATGTAAAGTTGGAATTGCGAGATGTAAAGTTGGAATTGTGAGATGTAAAGTTGGAATTGCGAGATAAAAAGTTGGAATTGCGAGATGTAAAGTTGGAATTGCGAGATGTAAAGTTGGAATTGCGAGATGTAAAGTTTGAATTGTGAGATGTAAAGTTGGAATTGCAAGATAAAAAGTTGGAATTGCGAGATGTAAAGTTGGAATTGCGAGATGTAAAGTTGGAATTGTGAGATGTAAAGTTGGAATTGCGAGATAAAAAGTTGGAATTGTGAGATGTAAAGTTGGAATTGTGAGATGTAAAGTTGGAATTGTGAGATAAAAAGTTGGAATTGTGAGATGTAAAGTTGGAATTGTGAGATAAAAAGTTGGAATTGTGAGATGTAAAGTTGAAATTGCGAGATGTAAAGTTGGAATTGCGAGATGTAAAGTTGGAATTGTGAGATGTAAAGTTGAAATTGCGAGATGTAAAGTTGGAATTGCGAGATGTAAAGTTGGAATTGCGAGATGTAAAGTTGGAATTGTGAGATGTAAAGTTGGAATTGTGAGATAAAAAGTTGGAATTGTGAGATGTAAAGTTGGAATTGCGGGTAATAAAGTCGGAATTGCCAGATATAAAGTCAGAATCTCGAGATATTAATTCGGAATTGCAAGATAAAGTCGGAATTGTGAGATAAAGTCAGACCTGAGAGATAAAGTTGGAATTGCAAGATAAAAAGTTGGAATTGCGAGATATAAAGTCAGAATTGTGAGTTATAAAGTCGGAAACTCGAAATTGCGAGATATAAACTTGGAAGTGGGAGACCAATAAAATAAAAAAACCTTACCATTAAATTATTTCAGCTAGTTTTTCATGATTTTTTCAGTCATGAATATCAAAATGACCTGATAATTCCAATATTTAATGTGTAAATGCCATTTCAGACTCACTAGGGCTAATTTAAAATGCTATACAAAAATTACAATTTACATTTTAAAAAACAAAACCAAAATTTGTTGAGTCAACTTAAAATAATTTGTTACCCTGCTACCTTAAAAATTTAAGTTCATTCAACTCAAATAAGTTTAGTCAACTTGACAACTTAGATATTAGAACTGACTTAACAAAACAAAATAGTTTTTTAACTTAAAAGTTACCCAGCTGCCTTAAAATTTTAAGTTGAATCAACTCAAATATCTAAATTGTTACTTAGTAAAACTTAACATTTCAAGTTGACTAAAGTTTTTTGAGTTGACTGAACTTAAAATTTTAAGGAATCGGGGAACAAATTATGTTAAGTTAAGAACAACAATATCTGGAGTAGATAAGAATTTTTTTAAAGATATGCATTGCATTGGGATTCAAATGTCATGTACCATTTAGAAAAGGTTTAAAAAGATGTAAAATTGATTATACAATTTTTTATATAGTAATATTTTCTGGATGCACTGGCATTTGAATGGCATGTAACAATATTTAGGATAGATTTAATTATTATTATTACATTTTTTAAAGACATTTCTGAATGCATTAGCATATAAATGCCATGTAACAATATCTGGAGTAGATTTTAATGTTATAATAATTTTTTAAAAGATATTTCTGGATGCACTGGCGTTTCATTGTCAGGTCAAATATTTCAACTAAATTTATTGTTAATATAAACAGCTTTTTTATATATTATAAAGATGTCTGACCTAATACAGCAGCTATTTTGTGTATTTTTTAATTAAATCGTTCCAAAAGAGGCCAAAGCAGAAAAATCAGAGACACAAACAATAATGAAATAGAAAATATCAGCACTGGTGTCCAATCCAATTAGCGGACCGGAACTAACCGCAGTATAATAATGTCATCTCACATGCGGGAAATTAATGAAAATGAGAAAATGAAAAAAATTAAATGAAACACACTGAAGCATGCCTAGTTTAATCTGAATGGAGTAAACAACACTAATAAAAGCATTAGAAAGCATCATGGTAAAACAAAACTATGATTTTTCAAAAGTTTAGCATCTGTGTGTCTGGGTTGATGTGTTACTCTACTCTCTTCATTTACAGCAAAGCGCTGAGTGCAATCGTCACAGAGCCGCTGTGTTGAAGAGATGTGGGCTAAAGCGCTCGCGGGTCTCAACATCGTCACCAAACGGTGAAGAATAACTGCACATCACCTCCGACCCTTCACACGCTCACCTCACGACCCGCGAGCAAAGCCTGCAGAGCCGTCTAGACTCCACAAAGCTCACAAGACATACTTCAACTCGCTCACAGCCATCGCTCTGCTCCGCTAACCCGGTTAGCGAAATAAATCGCATTGTCTTCCCGCAGTCTCTCGCCGTCCTGGGAATTCCCAGCGGCCGACCAGCTCCTCAATTTCTGCATTGATTTTACACAGAAAGTCCTACAATAAAATCATAGAGCAGTGGAGCTAATGCACTGCCGTTCAATCAATCACTGCAGATCAGCGGATGGAAACATCTCTATCTGAACACCACAAACAACAACAGACCAGAGGAACGCAAACATGAACAGTGATGTTCTCACTCTACCTTCAGCTTCTTCGCTAAATCTGAAGACGAATATAATAATGAACATTAATAAGTTCTGAGAGCGTTTGTGTGCACATTTAAGATAAAAATAATTTAATTTAGAATTTTTAATTTCAAACAATAATTTTAATATTAATATTAATTTATAAAATAAAAAAAAGTTTATAATTTTATTTAATAATATTTTTTCTAATTTTAATTATTTATAATAATTTATCATTTTAATTCATTTAATTTTTTAATTTTTTAAATAGTTTGTAATACTAATAATATTAACAGAATTGTAAAAGAAGTATTTCTTAATTATTTATAATTATAAAGTTGATAAATATATTAATTGAAGAATAATTTTACAACTGAACTTAACACTTTTATTCATCAAGGGTGCATTCAATTAATTAAAAGTGACAGTAAAGACTTTCATGATGTTACAAAAGATTTATATTTTAAAACTTTCTATTTATCTGTGAATTCTGAAAAATTAAAGAATCACAGTTTCCACAAAATATTGGGAAGTGTTTTCAGCATTGATAATAATCAAAAATGTTTGTTGAGCAGCAAATCAGCATCATGTGGATCATCTGAAAACTGCAGTAATAATGCTGAAAATACAGGTTTGATCACAGGAATAAATTACATTTTAATAGATGTTCACATAAAAAACAGCTGTTTTAAACTCTAATAATATTTTACAATTTTACTGTATTTTTGATCAGATAAATGCAGCCTTGGTGAGTCTTACCAACCCCAAACAAAAACTATGGGTTTTTTGAGCCATTCATAAATTACTGGATAGAATTTATTAGATTTTTTTTCTACATCATTTTTTTTCTATACAATTTTTTTATTAGATTATCCAGGTGTGAATAATATAATATATTAAGATATTTCCATTTTTAAATGTTTCTAGATACATTGGCATTTTAAAGTTAGGCAAATATATTTTATATAAAAATGACTGTTTTTAGATATTTCTGGATGCATTTGAATTTAAATGTCAGGTAGCAATATTTAAAACATTTAAATTTTAATATACATATATA